>NW_027601385.1:0-32500 GCF_053455715.1 Rhinoraja longicauda
GTGGGATTGGGATTCGAGTGTACTCTAGATTGGAGTTCTAGCAAAGTAAGCTAAATTCTACACTAATCACTTCAACCTTTGGTCTGCTGAAACACAAAGCTTCATATTAAGAGCTTTAGAATAGACTTCCTGTGCTTTGTCATTTTTGTGTACAGGTGGCATTCCAGCATGAGATCAGTTGGGATATCTGGTGAAATGTAGATGCTGGGCAAGATATCACATCTCTGGCTCCAGGATGACATTCTCGGCTCTGCCACGATTAAATGTATAAGGCACAGAGAACGAATTGAAAGAGTGGGGACAGGGACGTTGAGCGGTAGTCCGTTCTAGGCTCATGAGCTAGAAGTGTATAACCACCTAGACCAAACATTAAAGAACAATACTCCTGTTCCACATCTACCCTACGCCAATGGTAATGTGCCTGCATTGCATCAACCACAATTTAACCATGTGTTTCCGTCAGATGAGCTGGTTAAGGGAACTATACCAAGAGTGCCCACCACAAATAAATTTTCTACTGAACTTAAAGATCGAGGTAAATATGCTGCATTGCTGAAGTAAAGCCAAGCATCAATTGGGTTACAAATTTAAATCAGGTACGTTGCCTGCTCATTTGGGTTTTTTTAGGTGAACAAGCTGAGAATTTTCAATTTTTTAAGCAAAATAAGCAGATAGATTTCAACGTGATGTAATTTTACATTCAACATCCATGTAATGCACAAAAACAAAATTCAATTTAAGGCCCCAAGGTTTTACAAAAAAAAGATATTGCTTCCTAAAATAAATCAGCATCCAAAACAGTTTGCAATATGGACTCACCACCAGAGATATTCCCTGTGGGTATACTTCATCAGAAGATTTATTCATTGTAAAAAGTTAGCCAAATCTTCCTATTTGAACAGCCCAATTTTTCAAATTGAAGAGTTTTGTTTGAGAGCATTACACAACTAGTGGTTTAGGGCGCAAAACATGCTACAGGGTGTTGAAGACCGTTCTGCGCTTTGAGGAAGTTAGGTCCCAGCGATGAAAAGGTTGCAGAGTGCATGCTTCAGCTCCCGGACCACATGTGTAGCCATGCAGGCAGCAATGCTTCTGATCTTCACAGCACGTCGCCTGCAAAAGAATCACAACATCAGTTAATAACCCCATAATGCTGGCTCATAACTGGGTAGGTGCACACCAGTATAACATCTTAGAGGGTCATAACTGGGTAGGTGCACACCAGTATAACATCTTGACAACACACACTGAACTCACTTTCCCTTATCTTTAAATCCTTCTGACATTCATTCCTGGAAAAGCTATGCTGAAGCAGAGCAACAGAAAACCAATGGTGTGCAGAGTTAAGATTAATGCAAAGAACAAAATGAATATTTTCTTCTGAATGTTTATTTTGTCTTAGAGAAAGAACGGCGTTATGCCAAGCTCTAATTATTGGATCCTAAATGTATAAAATACCTGCAGTCAACCACACACCACATTTAGTGGAAAAGTAAGTCCTTGAACTGATGTAGATACTTTTTACATTTTGAACTGTTCACTTAATTTTACACGTATACAAAATTGTATTTTTATACAGTGAGGTCAGTGCAATGGAATATCTTCTAATTTTAATTGAATTGTCTTTCCATATTGTGATCCAAATTTAAATATTGAAATGATCTCTTACAATCAATTTGTTCCTAGCATGAGTGATGCTGGCATGGCCACGGTTATTACCCATCTTTAGCCTGGTTAAAGTCTAAGTACTAGAGTTGCATTATGGGAAGAGAGACTAGCCAATCTCCCATCAACGACATCCGTCCATAAGTGCCAAAGAAGAACCTCCTGGGGCCAAATCAAGCTGGGCTGAATGGAAATGCCTCAACAGACAGAGCTGGTACTGGTCGTTGTAAAGCCACTCTCAAGAAGTGGGGTTCTATAGATACTGAAGACTTTATCTGCATATGTGGCACTGAACCACAAACTATGGAGCACCTATTGAGATGTCCTCTATTGGAGCACGAATGCAAAGCGGAGCACCTCACAGAGAACAATGATATTGCTAAGAGTTGTGTTCAGTTTTGGCTGAAACACAATTGGTAACATGTGTGGACACGATAAGAAGAAGTCGTCGAATGTCTCACACTGGAAGATGAATCTGCCAAATGATATCAGGCACACGAGGGACACTGGGCTTCAAGGAAAGCGATTAACCACTTCTCAAATTTAAATTGAAGTCTGCCAACCAGAGCAACTGGATCTCCTGCTACCTCTGGTCCATTTGAGGTTGAAAGATATAAAGAATGCAAAGCAATCTCTTACTCCGTGTTGCCGGAGTCCAGTTAAGTTCATTTAAAGAAATCCTCACGGTTAAAGATTCCCAAGTCCCGAAATGCATCTAACAACTGAGAGGAAAAGCATCTAAACCATTACTACCTCAAATACATGAACACTTTCAATGAAAGAAATCTGATTTAACAATTCTTCCCCCAGAAGATCAGCAGCAGCAGAAATCAGTACCTTGATGCAATCCCGATTACAAGATGCAATATCCTTCTAATTAGTGAAACTAACCTTTCACATCACAGATTATAAAATCCAAATAAACTATTACTTTACGAGACAATCTGGCTAGGACTGCACTAATGCTTAACAGAGTATCCAGTTTACTTATTCAGTATTATGAATTGTGGGACTGCAATGTAATATAAACAGAAATAAAACCAAACTAGTGTTAGGGATAATTGCAAAGCTCAGTGCCACCATTTATTGAGTTGGTTGTCAAGGTAAGCCATGGGAAAATGCTGTGACATTGCAAAAATACAGAAGGCAGTGCAGTGCATGCCAATTCATTGGATGTTTTTAGGGCTAACGGAATCAACGGATATGGGGGAAAAGCAGGAACGGGGTACTGATTTTAGATGATCAGCCATGATCATATTGAATGGCGGTGCTGGCTCAAAGGGCCGAATGGTCTACTCCTGCAACTTTTTTTCTATGTTTCTAAATGCTTATTGTGGAGTTCATAAGTGATAGGAGCAGAATTTGGCCATTCGGCCCATCAAGTCTACTGCCATTCTATCATAGCGGATCCATCTTACCCTCTCAGCCCCATTCTCCTGCCTTCCCCCCAAAACCCCTGACACTGTACTAATCAAGAATCTATCAATCTCTACCTTCAAAATATCCACTGACGGCCTCCACAGCCATCTGTGGCAATGAGTTCCACAGATTCACCGTCCTCTGACTAAAGACATTCCTCCTCATCTCCTCTCTTTTATTCCGAGCCTATGACCTCTGGTCCTAGATTCTCTCTCACTCATGGAATTTTTTTAAATAAAAGGTAATGTACCTTTATTATTTATTTTATCTTGAGTTTTGGTTCAAGAGATAAAGACCTGGCTGTAATGTGCTGAAGAATCAGCTTCAGCACTTTATCCTTGCAGCAGTAATGAAAGGATATGTTTTGTAGTTCAAACCAGCATTCTTCAACTGCAAATTAACCAATTTAGTGCACTATTGGACATGGTCATGGGAAGTTATCTAGAGATGCATTATGCCTTAATTTATTCACATTATTTACTGGTGTGGACAGTTAAAATAATCTGGTTGGTGCAATCTTCTCAAACCACAGATTAATAAGTACCTTCAACAACAATACAGCTCAGTTTAGCACCATCACTAAAGACCACACGGCATTGGGTGGCACTGTGGAAGAGTTGCTGCCTCACAGCTCCGGAGACCCGGGTTCAATCCTAACCTCAGGTGCTGTGTGTGGATGTTGGATTTCTCCCTATGACCGCGTGGGTTTTCTCTGGGAGCTCTGGTATCCTCTCACACTCTAAAGACATGCGGGTTTGTAGGTTAATTGGCTTCTGTAAAATTGTAAATTGTCCCTAGTGTGTGTAGGATAGTGCTAGTGTACAGAGTGATTGCTGTTCAGCACGGTCTCAGTGCACTGAAGAGCCTGTTTCCACGCTGTATCTCTAAAGTCAACACTGAGCAGCCCTAATGAGACAAACGGCGACTGGCAGAAACTGCGATTATTGAAGCACCTACTTGATCATAGGGACAGCAAGCCCAGCTGCCCGAGGCAACCCTGCAGCAAGTGGCTGAAGCTGGGCACTGGACCTCGTCATCACATTTCACATTAAAGACAGGAGACAGCTTGATAATCGCAGGTACCAAGCTACTTTGTTTTTCACAGCTCTTGGCTGCCAAGTCACAGGTGTAGCCGTTTGGGCAGCAGTGCTCATCATCCTTACAGCAGACCGCCTGGAAGAGACGAGAACAATCAACAACAACATCTCACTGAAGGCCCTCGCACTCCAAGCAAAGAAACTGAAGCTTTTATTTCCAAAAACACTTCTCAAACACAAAGTAATTTATGATTTTTAAAAAAACAGGAAAAGCAGGTGCTATGGGGAAGATATTAAAACAAAACTGCTTGAAAGTTTATGGCATTACCATCTTCTAGCACGAACAGGATACATGCAACACAATGTGGATCTTTTATTAAATGTTTTAACTTATGTAATTAATACGAGTCAATCTTGGTTCATTGATGTTTTCAATTTATGTTTTGGGATGGCACAGTGGCACAGAGGTAGAGTTGTTGCCTTACAGGGCCAGAGAGCCACTGACTATGGGTGCTGTCTTTATGGAGTTTGTACATCTCCTCATGACAGCATGGACTTTTTCCGGTTTCCACCCACACTCCGAAGACAGACAGGTTTGTAGGTTAACGGTTAACTTTGATGTAGTTGTGTGTCTTGTTGCTTTTTTTTCCGTATGGCTGTATGATAATTCGCATTTAACTGTAACTTAATTGATACATGTGACAATAAAAGACCTAAACCTTTGAAACCTTAATTGGCTTCTGTAAATTGCCAAGTATGTAGGATAGAACTAGTGTATGGTTGATCACTGGTGGACAAACGGTCCTTTTCCATGTTGTATTTCTCAACTAAACAGAGTTTAAGGCTAATCGGATTCTCAGAGCACTAACACCACCAATCATTTGTATTCTGTAATTTAGTGCTTTGTCCCTGTTGGAATATCATGGGCTCAGGAGGAGTGAAAACTCCAATGCCCCAATGGCTCGGATCAACAGATGAAGACATTACCAGGTACACTAATATCAGAGGTTGAACGAGATCTAGCAGGATGAAGTCTGAGCAATCATTCCATGGGGCTTTTAAGCAAAACAACCCAATTCTCCCAGATCTTGAAATTTACAAAGAAACAAGGAACTGCAGATGCTGGTTTACAATAAAAAGACAAAGTGCTGAAGTAACTCAGCAGGTCAGGCGCATCTTTGGAGAACATGGAGAGGTGACCTTTTAGATCAGAATGCTTCCTCAGAGTTATTGCGGGGAGTGGGGGTGAAAGAAAGCTGGAAAAGGGAAGGAATAGGTAGAAACTTGCCTGGCAAGTAATAGGCAGATACAGGAGAGGGTTTTCGATAGGCAGATTGTTGGACGAAGGCCAAAGATGAAAAGATAAAAAGGTGCAAAATGATAGAAAAATTGCAAATTGTGGCAGCAGAGGAAGGAATATAGGTGGAAGGGGGAGAAATGGGTGAAATGGGCATTGAGATGCTGCCTGACCTGCTGATTTTCAGCACGGCGTCCTTTTTTGAAAGTGACAGCCAGTCCATAACCCATAGATACCATTCACGGGAATTTTTCAATGGAAATTTTTTTAAATGCAGAGTAAATATGAAAATACATCTCTTGCACACTGGTACCAGCAATATATTATAGTGCACTAGGTCCTCCAGTCAAAACACTCAGAGGTATGTGTCCTTGTACTTGCTCAAGCTGCTATGCCACGAGGCAGACATTAAACCCTGCCATCCCCACTGCTGTATCAGGACTCGACAGACCCCTGCCCACCCCTCTGCCGCATGCAACCATGCCAGGAATGTGGCGTGAATTCCTGCCCTCCATTTAAATCCACACAATGAATCACCCCAGTACTCAGTGTGGAAAAGCTGCATGTATGGCTCACTAATGAGCAAGTCCGGCTGAGAGAGGGAGCTCAGGGCTACACACTGGCAGGATATGGTGAGCCGGGCTGAGATAGGGAGCTCGGGGCTACATACTGGCAGAGATGGTGAGCCGGGCTGAGAGAGGGAGCTCAGGGCCACACACTGGCAGGACATGGCGAGCCTGGCTCAGATTGGCAGCTCGGGCAGGACATGGCGAGCCTGGCTGAGATAGGGAGCTCAGGGCCACATACTGGCAGGACATGGTGAGCCTGGCTCAGATTGGCAGCTCGGGCCACATACTGGCAGCACATGGCGAGCCTGGCTGAGATAGGGAGCTCGGGGCTACACACTGGCAGAGATGGTGAGCCTGGCTGAGATAGGGAGCTCGGGGCTACACACTGGCAGGACATGGCTAGCCAGGCTGAGATAGGGAGCTCGGGGCTACACACTGGCAGGACATGGCTAGCCAGGCTCAGATAGGGAGCTCGGGGCAGACCTCCCAAAACTTGATTTTTCAAATTCATAATTTTGATGTCCAAAATTCTGAATTTTACATCAAAATTCATAATATGGCGCATAATGCAACTTTTCAGCAAAAACATGTATGCACGCCAAATGCGTGTACGCGTTGCGCTACATTCACGTGTTCTTGGACTACATGTAGAATGTCACGCCTATCATGAGTATATTCTATTTATAGAAATGGTATTGAACAGAAATACATTTTACAACACAAAGAAAAAAGTTTGTTTTGTTTTTTTCTATTTTGCTTTTTCCTTACACATCCCAATTCTATTGAATAAAAGAACAATGGTCATAAAATGTATGACTAAATTATGAAGAAAGTTTCATTTAAAACTGCACATACTTAATTTCATTGAAGACATACTTGCTCCAGTGGTCTTCAACAGCAAATCACAATGGCCCATGCCCCTCCCCCCCCACACCCCTACACTACCCACCCCCACTCCACCCCAACCCCTCCCCCCTCCCCTACCCCTCTCCCCTCCCTCCCCTACCCCTACCCCCTCCCCTCCCCCCTCCCCCCTCCCCCTCCCCCCCCCACCTCCACTCCCCCTTCTTCCCCACTCCCCTCCCCACCCCACACCCCTCCCTTCCTCTGCCCCCCGACCCTGACCCCCACACCCCCCTCCTCTACCCCCCAACCCCCACCCATCCCATCCCCTCTCAACATCAACGGGACTCACACTACACAGCGAGGCCAGGCCAGCAGTGAGGGGAGGGGCCAGGCCAGCGGTGAGGGGCCAGGCCAGCGGTGAGGGGCCAGGCCAGCGGTGAGGTGAGGGGCCAGGCCAGCAGTGAGGGGCCAGGCCAGCGGTGAGGGGCCAGGCCAGCGGTGAGGTGAGGGGCCAGGCCAGCGGTGAGGGGCCAGGCCAGCGGTGAGGGGCCAGGCCAGCGGTGAGGGGCCAGGCCAGCGGTGAGGGGCCAGGCCAGCGGTGAGGGGCCAGGCCAGCGGTGAGGGGCCAGGCCAGCGGTGAGGGGCCAGGCCAGCGGTGAGGGGCCAGGCCAGCGGTGAGGGGCCAGGCCAGCGGTGAGGGGCCAGGCCAGCGGTGAGGGGCCAGGCCAGCGGTGAGGTGAGGGGCCAGGCCAGCGGTGAGGGGCCAGGCCAGCGGTGAGGTGAGGGGCCAGGCCAGCGGTGAGGGGCCAGGCCAGCAGTGAGGTGAGGGGCCAGGCCAGCGGTGAGGTGAGGGGCCAGGCCAGCGGTGAGGTGAGGGGCCAGGCCAGCGGTGAGGTGAGGGGCCAGGCCAGCGGTGAGGTGAGGGGCCAGGCCAGCGGCGAGGTGAGGGGCCAGGCCAGCGGTGAGGTGAGGGGCCAGGCCAGCGGTGAGGTGAGGGGCCAGGCCAGCGGTGAGGGGCCAGGCCAGCGGTGAGGGGCCAGGCCAGCGGTGAGGTGAGGGGCCAGGCCAGCAGTGAGGGGCCAGGCCAGCGGTGAGGTGAGGGGCCAGGCCAGCGGTGAGGTGAGGGGCCAGGCCAGCGGTGAGGTGAGGGGCCAGGCCAGCGGTGAGGTGAGGGGCCAGGCCAGCGGTGAGGTGAGGGGCCAGGCCAGCGGTGAGGTGAGGGGCCAGGCCAGCGGCGAGGTGAGGGGCCAGGCCAGCGGTGAGGTGAGGGGCCAGGCCAGCGGTGAGGTGAGGGGCCAGGCCAGCGGCGAGCGGAGGAGCTGGGAGAGCTGCGAGGCAGGTGTTTTGCGGAACAATGTGAGGCTAAATCAGAATGGCGGAAGTTAAATAAAAAAGTGGAAACTTTCCGCCAAATTCAGAAGGGTTGTGAGGTCTGGTCAGGGCCACATACTGACAGGACATAGCAAGCCCGGCTCAGATCGGGAGCTCAGGGCCACATACTGACAGGACATAGCAAGCCCGGCTCAGATCGGGAGCTCAGGGCTACATACTGACAGGACATGGTTGGGATCTGACAAAATCTGTTCTTCGTGTTCAACCTCAAGCAAATCAAATTCAACTGATCCAGCAAGCTGTGCTTCTACTTAAAACCACTCAGTACAAGGGACTATTCAGAGTGAAGTCATATACTGAATATAACAATTCAGTTCCTTTTCCACAATTCTATCAGATAAATTATCCATAATTAGGAACGAATGTGAAATTCTACTTAATGCCATCCATTCTGTACTTTTCAAAATTCAACAATGTCCTTACCATTCTGGCATTTGCAGTGTTGCTATCAATGCCCAACAGTGGCAGGCTCTGCCTAGCGAGCTCCAGCGTCTTGGCATTGACCCTGACCTCCATGTTATGTTCCTTCCCATTCCCCTTGGGTTTCCTCTAGATACTCGAGTTTCACATTCCAAGAATAGGTCGTTAGGCAAATTGTTCACTGTCAATTATACTTCATTATAAAGCTGGTCAGTGTTTTGTAATCAATCCATTACAAAGTATTCGGTGAACCATAAAACATTTATTAGACCCATTCCGAGTGAGCAGCACATCTGTGCGTTCCTCACTTCAGCTCACAGACTAACAACTAACCGAACAAGCAACAGACCAACCACGTCAGTGACTCCAGTCCTACCTAAATCCTGGACTGGATTACAAAGTGGAATGTGTACCATGCATAGGATATGTGGTGAAGGTTATGTAGACAGAGATAAATATGGTTGATCTACAGTCAGTGAGTGGCAGAATCGAGGGACAGAGTCAAGAGGAATGTGAATAGAAATGGAACTAGTGTAGGATTAGTGTAAATAGATTGTTGGCCTCCCTCTGTGCTGTTTCAGTGACACTGCTACAGGATTCTTACAAAAGGGCAAAGGATACAGGGATTAGAAACATAGAAAATGGGTGCAGAAGGAGGCCATTTGGCCCTTCAAGCCAGCACCGCCATTCATTGTGATCATGGCTAAGTATCCACAATCAATAACCTGTGCCTGCCTTCTCCCCAGAAGGGGAAGGGCGGGGAAGGGGAGGAGGGGGTGGAGGAGGAAGGGAGGGGGAGGGAGGGAAGAAGGTAGATGGGAGGGAGGGAGAGGTGGGAGAGAGGAGGGGAAGGGAGGGAGAGGGGGCGAGAGGGGGGGAGGGAGTGGGAGGGGGAGAGGGGGATGGGGGAGGAGAGGGTGCTGCATCAATGCAGGAGAGGTTTGGGCCCAACGGGTCCACTTGGTCTATTCGTACTTAAAATGTTTACAATGATGTTATAAATTTTTGATCAGCTTCAAACAAATGTAGACATAAATAACATTATAACTACAGGATTAATCCCTATTTAAAATAACAAGCAAATGATTGGACAAAAAGCTGGCAAGTGTAATATGTGTGAAGATGTGAAGCTGTTCATTTTGGAAAAATAATTAACTAGGGTAAAACTGCAGCACCAGCGATTTGGGATTCTGGTGCATGAAAATAAAGCTAAAACTGAATCGAGAGGTTTGGAGCAAATAGAGTTGTGAACATGACCCAGTCCATCAAACAAACCAGCCTCTCTCCTCCCCTCCCTGCTCCAAAATCGACTCAGTGTATACTTCACACAAGCTCAGGAAAGCAGCCAGGGGGCGCCGCACGATGGCTGCCTCGCCAACGGCTGACTTCGTCTTTTTCATTCTTTGTGTTTTTAATTAGTTGTAAAATTGATGTTTTTAGCTTCTTTAGTTTTTTATTTGGTGGGGGGGTGGGGGAAACTTTTTTTTCTTTTTCCTCGACGGAGATGTGACTTTTTCCGTGTCGTATCTCTGTCTGCACTGCGGACTAACATCGTGGAGTTGGCGGCCTCTTGTTTGGGACTTCTAGAGCTCCATCGTGGAGTTGGCGGCTCCCGCGGACTTCAACATCTCGGAGCGGGCGATCCCTTTGGCAGGGGTCGGCCTTTGGTGCTCCAAAGCTGCGGGAGCTGCGGATTTTAACATGGTGAACCTCGCGGTCCCTGGGTAGCAACTGATTTGGGGAATTCCAATCCAATCCCTGATGTGGGAGCTCGATCGCCGGCTGCGGATGGTTCGATTCCCCCGACCGCGGGAGGAAAGGAGGAAAGAAGATAAGACTTCCATCACAGTGGGGAATGTGGAGGAGCCGCTGTGGTGGATGTTTATGTTAAATTTTTATGTGGTTATGTGTCTTGTTGCTTTTTTGGTTTGACTGTATGGCAAACCAAATTTCTCGTATGTTGCAAAACATACTTGGCTAATAGATTATGATTATGAATATAATCATTTTTCTCCCATCAGGCAGAAGCTACAAAAGCTTGAAAGCACTTATCATCAGATTCAAGAACACCTCCTTCTCCACTGTTATCAGACTCTTAAAGGGCCCTGAGGCTCTTGCACTTTATGTCGGCACTTTCTCTTTAACTGTAGCACTACATTTATTCTTTTGCACTACCTAATGTGCTCAAGCATAGTATGATTGTGTGGATATAACGCAAAACCTTTTTTTGACGAGACCTTGGTCCACATGACAATGATAAATTGACACCAATTCCATTGTATTGCCTCCAGGTGCAAACTGAAAACAAAGCTCAATCCACTACTTTGCCAAGACAAAATGGCTATTTCCTCTAACATCTAATTTTTTTCACTTAATTTTATTCATTTCATAAAAAGTATAAAGGAAACAAGCAAGAGATTAAGTTCAAAGCTTGACATGGTAGTTTTCCTTCCAAGTAACATACTTTACAGGAAGACTAGCAATAAAATATTTTCACCGTGTCTGACAGATCCCTGAAAGATTTAGTGAAAATGGAATAAAGTAGAATACAAGGAAATGCAGATGGTGATTTACAAAACAAGAGTAACTCAGCAGGTTGAAAGCATCTCTGGAGAACATGTGCAGGTAACGCTTTGGGTCGGAATCCTTCAGTACTTAGATGTACTTTAAGGCTCATGACCTGCAGAACTACAGACTAAATTGAAGATGGAGTTGGGCTCTGATCAGAACAATGCAGCCTGTGTTGCACATTTTCCACATTCTATGAATGGTATGTAAACTCACCTATAATTATCCCTCAATTCAAGATAATTGCTTGTTGCAAAATGACCATATTCATATCTTTCTTTCCCACGTATAAGAATTGAGGTGCATGAAACACGAATCTATAACCCATGCAGCACGAAACAGGGACGGGTAAGGGAAAGCGTGTTCTAAAAAACAGCAAGGCAGAGAGAGTTGCTACGCAGCAGTAGAGTTGCTACCTTACAGCGCCAGAGACCCGGGTTCTAGAGGTGCTGTCTGTACAGACTTTGTACGTTCTCCCCGTGACCGCGTGGGTTTTCCCCGGGTGCTCCGGTTTCCTCCCACACTCCAAAGATGTACAGGTTTGTAGGTTAATTGGCTTTGGCAAAGATTGTAAATTGTCGCTAGTGTTTTGGATGGTGCTGGTGTGCGGGGATCGCAGGTCGGCGCGGACGCGGTGGTCCGAAGAGCCCGTTTCCGCGCTGTCTAAACTATACAAATAGAAACTAATACAGAAAAGACGATGTGCATGCATACAGAAATTAATGCACCAGTCACATGTGAAGCACCATGGCAGCATGACAGGAATGAACACAAGCATTCACTAAGATGGCTCAAAGACATATAACCAAGCAGTGACAACTGACCTGGAGAAGAGGGCAGCAGGCCCAGGATCCTGACACCAGCTTGCAGCAGGTCGAGCCTGATTGACACTTTACTGTCTCATCACACTGGACATCTAAGGCTTCACTTTTCACAATACTTGACATCTTTGTTAACAGAGGAATAGAAATACTGCCTTTGTGACAGAGCTGTGCTTGAACATCACATGTATAACCATTAGGGCAGCAATGAATATGATCGTCATAGCAAACACCCTGATAGAGAAAAGAAATACTGCTATATCTCAAAACCCAAGTCATAATCCACACTAAGTCATGCTACAATAAAGGTGGTTAAGCAGCTTCACTCTAACAATCTACTGGGAAGAAAGATCCTATTTCCATCCTCAGGTTTATTTTCCACATTGAACCACAAGATGTGCAGCACAAATCCTTTACAGCTGTGCAATAAATTGACCTGGCTCTCGCCAAAACCAAATGTCACCAAAAATGCACTTTTTTCCCCTTAAAAATGATCCCATACAAAGCATACCTTAAAAATGTTAAAGTGTCACATGGTTCAACAATTAATCTCATGTGAGAAAGTCTAGGATTCAAGCCACACTCTAAACAAGTAATTCTTGCAGCAGAAACTACCCGTTGCAGTACTGAAGGAGTGCTGCATTGTCAGGGCCATTATCTGAGACAAGATCTCCAGGTGGACAAATTAACTCTTCTGCTAAGCTTCAAGCCACAAAGAGGATAACATATTGTTTTACACATACATACATATATATATCTATAAAAATAGAGTCACGATCAATGTGCAAAAGGAGCAAATGACCAAAATACAAGCAATCAACATTCAAAGAGAAGCTTAAAGGGCCTGTCCCACTTAGGCGATTTTTTTGGCGACTGCCGGCGACTGTAGCAGATCGACAAAATTTTCTTTTCCCGACGACAATGACCAGGACAATGCCGAGTCAGGTCGAGATTACACCGTCTTCGGAAACATCGCGAAATTCCCACGCTGTCAATGCTTCTCTGGCGTCCTAATTTTCGCTGAAATCACTGACAAGTCGGTAAGTACTTGAGAGTTTTGAACTATAACATCTTGTATGGGTTACTTAAAAACCAAGCTTCACTGTAACAAGGCATAAACTGGATTTGCTTCCAGTTTACTAATAGCAGTATTAAAAAAAAAAATTTAAAAAGTGGTTAAGTGGATTTTTGTGAAAAGTGTGTGGGCATTCTTTGAAAATGTAAGGGAGATGTATATCTGGTTTCTGGGTTGCATATCTGGGTTGGTAGCCCACTATAAATGTAATGGCTGATGGCCATAAACATCGCGGAAATTCCCACACTTACCTGACCGTCAAACTGTCGCCTTCAATCTACCTGTCAAATGTCTTGACGGTAAATAAATTGGTTAAACACAAGCATTTTATGGTATTTGGAAATAACTTTACTAATTTTAATATTATGTGCTTCTAACTGCATCTAAGAGAACCTAGCAAACCTGGGGACAGCATGCGACAGCGCCCGCAATAAACAACGATACCTGGCGACAAGCCAGCTGTCGCCGAGAAATTTCAAACCGGGTGATTTCTCAGCGATGCGCTGAGATCCACTACGATTTTTAGAAGACTCCTCATGATCATGCCCGCGACACCCGGCGAACTGTTGGCAAGTCTAGTCGCCGGCAGTCACCTTAAAATCGCCTAAGTGGGACAGGTCCTTTAGTAAACTTCAAGTATCATAGAAGCAGACAGTGTGTCCCCCACATCCCACAGTTCAGCTTACACCAGACTGCTTGTTTGGCAGCTCGTAGTTTCACTACACAATATTAGTCACTTTGTCCAGGACACCACATTTTATTGAGGACTTGTTAATGACCGATTGGCAAATAAAAACTGTGGCAAGAATTTTTCCGCCCCATCCCAACCAGAACATGTCTGGATCTTCCTGCATGCAAAAGTGCGACAGGCAGTAACCGTGCTCACATTGAACAGCACTGGGATATTTAAAGACCAGTGATCTGCAAGGCTTTAAACTCAGAGCCGGGATGTGCGATTACAGTCGCTTTTCTCAATTGTGATGTACAGGTCACAATTTTAAATAAGCCTCTCGAAAAATGTAAGGCGTTAAAACAAGCGAAAAAACAAGTCATCAATGAATGATAGGTGAATTGACAGGATTAGAGTGAGTTTAAAGTTAAGGATGGTATTATTAAGGATGATATTTTTAAGGTAGACACAAAATGCTGGAGTAACACAGCGGGTCAGGCAGCATCTCGGGAGAGAAGGAATGGGTAACGTTTCAGTCACGCAGAACCAGTCAATCTCCATCTACCAATACTCTCCTCCACCTAGCAGAGCCGGTTCTTACCCTCAACAACTTCTCCTTTGACTCCTCCCACTTCCACCAAAGCCGAGGCGTAGCTATGGGCACTCGCATGGGCCTAGCTATGCCTGCCTCATTGTAGGGTACGTCGAACAATCCCTGTTCCGGACGTACACCGGTCCCATCCCCGAACTCTACCTCCGCTACATTGATGACTGCATTGGTGCTACCTCTTGTACCCATGCAGAACTCACTGACTTCATACATTTCACCACTAATTTCCATCCTGCTCTTAAATATACTTGGACCATCTCCGACATCTCCCTACCGTTTCTGAATCTCACCATTTCCATCACAGGAGACAGACTAGTGACCGACAACTACAAAAAACCTACTGACTCCCATACCTCTCTTGACTACACTTCTTCCCACCCTGTTTCCTGTAAAAACTCTATCCCCTACTCCCAATCCCTCCGTCTACGCCGCATCTGCGCCCAGGATGAGGTGTTTCACACTAGGGCATCAGAGATGTCCTAATTCTTTAGGAAACCGGGCTTCCCCTCTTCCATTATAGATGAGGCTCTCACCAGGGTCTCCTCTATATCCCACAGCTCCGCTCTTGTTCCTCCCATTCGTAACAAGGACAGAGTCCCCCTTGTCCTCACCTTCCACCCCATCAGCCATCGTATACAACAGATTATCCTCCAACATTTCCGGCACCTCCAACAGGATTCTACTACTGGCCACATCTTCCCATCTCCTCCCCTTTCTGCTTTCCGCAGAGACCATTCCCGCCATAACTCCCTGGTCCACTCGCCCCCTTCCCACCCAAACCACCCCCTCCCCCTCGACTCCATCCAAGGACCCAAACAGTCTTTCCAGGTGAGGCAGAGGTTCACCTGCACCTCCTCCAACCTCATCTATTGTATCCGCTGTTCCAGATGTCAACTTCTCTACATCGGCGAGACCAAACACAGGCTCGGCGATCGTTTCACTCAACACCTTCGCTCAGTCCGCCTTATCCAACCTGATCTCCCGGTGGCTGAGCACTTCAACTCCCCCTCCCACTCCCAGTCTGACCTTTCTGTCATGGGCCTCCTCCATTGTCATAGTGAAGCCCAGCACAAATTGGAGGAACAGCATCTCATATTTCGCTTGGGCAGTTTACACCCCGGCGGTATGAACATTGACCTCTAACTTCAGTTAGTTCCTCTGTCCTTCTCTATCCCCTCCCCTTTCCCAGTTCTCCCACTGTCTTCCTGTCTCCTACTACATCCTATCTTGGTCCTGCCCCCTCCCCTGACATCAGTCTGAAGAAGGGTCTCGACCCCGAAACGTCACCCATTCCTTCTCTCCCAAGATGCTGCCTGACCTGCTGAGTTACTCCAGCGTTTTGTGTCTACCTTCGATTTAAACCAGCATCTGCAGTTTTTTTTCCTATAATATTTTTAAGTATGGGAGAGTAAAGAAGTCTGTCTGGAGGGAATAGAGGGAGGGATTCTGTTTCCAAAGGTAGGCGGGGAGACAGTGCAAGACAAGGGGGTGTGTTTAGTGAGAAAATAAATGTAAAATTCAGCTAAAATCTGTCGGTTATGAATGATACTTATTACAATTTATATGCAGGAAAATCTTCCCGATGTTGGGAGAGTCCAGAACCAGGGGTCACAGTTTAAGAATAAGAGGTAGACCATTTAGGACTGAGAAGAGGGAAAACTTTTTCACCCAGAGTTGTGAATCTGTGAAATTCTCTGCCTTGGACAATTCTGCAGCAAGCCTGCACTGTTGCACTAACAGTACCATCACTACATCAGTGCCAGACACACTGCCTTCATTTTAGTCACATTCAGCACCATGGATTCCCATGTTTTGAACAGAGCCCCACCTGAAGATTACACAAGGAGACATTGGGACAGCAGCGTACAAGATCTTCACAGCAAATTGCAGGTTGCAGCAAAGGTAATTCAAATTAAAATGTGACTGCCAAGAGACAACTCAATGTCTGCCATAAGAGTCTATATGAAACCCAAAAATCCTAATCGTGAAATAAGCATAGTGGGACAATATCATAACAATCTCAGTTCATGATACCCATACACCTGCACTTCAGAATCCCACTCCCGGCTTTTGTCCATTTGCCTTTACAATAATGCAGGTTGAAATTTTCTGGCTCAGCTTCTCGTGGTCAGTAAATCACATGGCCTATCACGTTTTAAACCTAATCTGTAGCTAAGTAACTCTTACCAGTATACCTTTTGGAATCTCAGCAGACAACCAACGCTGCTGATTTAACGGAAACAGATTACAAACAGTTCTTGGAACACATTCGTAACCTGGGGATATCTATACTTAAGAATAGTTCTCCTGCTCAATCAGGGGCATTTTTTTGTCATCCAGCATCAGTCAGACTAAATAGTGTCGACTAATTTAAACAAAATGCAATTTAAACACAAGATAGACCAGTTATTTGAAAACAGCATACTGGGTGAACCTTACATCTCTTCCACCAGCTATTGCAGCCTCACTGCAGAGACTGTTGGCAATGCTTTTAAGTTTCCTTTTAAGCTTTTAAGAATGTATGTTGGCCCTCAAATAGTGGATTTAAGAGGCTTTTAGATAGGCACATCTACATGCAGAGAATGGAGGGATATAGATTATGTGCAGACAGATAAGAGTTGATCTTGACATCATGTTCAGCACAGACACTGTGGGCCGAGTGGTCTGGTCCTGTGCTGTACTTTTCCATAGATACACAAAATGCTGGAGTAACTCAACATGTCAGACAGCATCTCTGGAGAAAAGGAATAGGTGGCGTTTCGGGGAGACCCTTCATCAGACCCGTTTCCATGTTCGACATGATGCCTCATACCACACAGTCAAAGCTGTTGAGAATTCAAGGACTGTACGACTCATGGTAGATGCAATGGTTTCACTCTAATTTAGTTCTCAAAATACAAACACAAGAAACTGTAGATGCTGGAATTTTGGGCAAAAAGCAAATTGCTGGAGGAACTCAGCAGCCCAAGCAACATCTGCGGAAAGTGAATAGACAGGCAATGTTTTAGGTCGCGATCAAAACTTCATCTGTCCATTTCCCTCCACAGATGCTGCTTGACCTGTGGAGCCCCTCCATAAACTGCATCACATTAATGTTTCTGTTCACAAAATGTCAATGGAATGGAGGCCGTTTGACCTGAAACTGATAACTCCAATGGGAGCTGTACATATGCTGAATGAACACTCCCAACCTACACAAGATAGCAAGTACTCAGAAAACAGTAGATTCAATAGGACCTTCATTTCCTGAACATTGGTTCCTTCAGGTAGCAACTGAATCAATGCTGTAGATAACATTAAGTTACTCCACAAGATGGATGATCCAGATAATGCCGTGCGTGTGCCCTCCAATGGGAGTACGGGTGCTCCCCGGCGTACGATGTGTCGACTTGCGAATAAAGAAAACTTATTGTAGTATAACTAAATATTGTCACAAAAATAATAAGTACAGGTATTTTAAATCATTACAATTTTTAGAATTTATATTCCTGAATATTCTATAGTCATAGTTGGCAGTGTGAACGGTGAAGAGGATGTTAGGAGGTTGCAGGGTGACCTGGACAGGTTGAGTGAGTGGGCAGATGCATGGCAGATGCAGTATAATGTAGATAAATGTGAGGTTATCCACTTTGGCGGCAAAAACAAGGAGGCAGCTTATTATCTCAATGGTGTCAGGTTAGGTAAGGGAGAAATGCAGCGAGACCTGGGTGTCCTTGTACACCAGTCACTGAAAGTTGGCGTGCAGCTACAGCAGGCAGTGAAGAAAGTTAATGGCATGTTGTGTTGGCCTTCGTAACAAGAGGATTTCAGTATAGGAGTAAAGAGGTTCTTCTGCAGTTGTATAGGGCCCTGTAAGACCACATCTGGAGTATTGTGTACAGTTTTGGTCTCCTAATTTGAGGAAGGACATCCTTGTGATTGAGGCAGTGCAGCGTAGGTTCACGAGATTGATCCCTGGGATGGCGGGACTGTCATGTGAGGAAAGATTGAAAAGACTAGGCTTGTATTCACTGGAGTTTAGAAGGATGAGAGGGGATCTATAGAGACGTATAATATTATAAAAGGACTGGACAAGCTAGATGCAGGAAAAATATTCCCAATGTTGGGCGAGTCCAGAACCAGGGGCCACAGTCTTAGAATAAAGGGGAGGCCATTTAAAACTGGGGTGAGAAGGAACATTTTCACCCAGAGAGTGGTGAATTTGTGGAATTCTCTGCCACAGAGGGCAGTGGAGGCCAAATCATTGGATGGGTTTAAGAGAGAGTTGGAGAGAGCTCTAGGGGCTAGTGGAATCAAGGGATATGGGGAGAAGGCAGGCACAGGTTACTGATTGTGGGCGATCAGCCATGATCACAATGAATGGTGGTGCTGGCTCGAAGGGCAGAATGGCCTCCTCCTGCACCTATTTTCTATGTTTCTATATTTCTATACAGCATGGAAACAGACCCTGCAGCCCAACCTGCTCACATCGACAAACAAGTCCCATCTACGCTAGTCCCACCTGCCCGTCTTTGGCCCATATCCCTCTAAACCTGTCCTATCCATGTACCCAATTGTTTCTTAAATGTTACAATAGTCTCTGTCTCAACTACCTCATCTGGTAGCTGGTTCCATACACCCACCTTCCTTTGTGTGAAGGTATTCTTCTGGACAAACCCAAGCAAATGAGAGAATGAGAGGAGCATGCAGAGGTGAGCACTGTGTTTTGTTAACAGTCCCAGGAGCAAGTGCAGCTGGTAATTACAATTCATTAAGTATCTTCCCTTTTTATCATATCATATCATATATCTACAGCCGGAAACAGGCCTTTTCGGCCCTCCAAGTCCGTGCCGCCCAGCGATCCCCGTACATTAACACTATCCTACACCCACTAGGGACAATTTTTACATTTACCCAGTCAATTAACCTACATACCTTTTAGAAGGAAATGTCTGAAAGTTTATGACAAAGGCCACTCATTGATCTAGATTTTGGATTAGAAAGTTGACACAACTGTTAACGCTTCCCATAATAGTGTGAAACCAAGCAATTTCTGAAGTGTATGCAGTTGGACACAGGAATGACAACATTAAACTAATGGATGATGAATTCTTACATTCTGTGCAGCGACATTAAATTTTGTTATCACCTAAATACATTCCGTACACATCTTCCCAAAAGCTGGAACTTTATATGCACAGGAGCACCTTTTATGGTTCTTTACGAGATTAGCCGAGTCATGATGTTTGCAGGTCAAACATGCAAATATTGCCAGCTCGATGCACTACAGCGATCGTAATAATCAAATCACTTTTCTCCCAGAACCCACACAACTGACATTTGATGCAGCATTCTTCAGACTCCTGATAAAGAGCCACTAACTCAGCATAGATCAGCAGAGAATCATTCCTCAGTCTGTGGGGCTCAGGTGCTCAATGTTCAGGTCCAGGTCCAGGCCCAGGCTCCGGCTGCTTCCCCCGGCACCAGGCCTGGCTCTCCCGCTCCCAAGAGACAGGCAGCCGAGCCCTGCTCAACGGGCCCCAACTGCGCAAGCGCGGACGCGTTTGTTCTGCACACGTGCGGATGCGGCGGCCATCTTACGTAAGTACCAGATCAACGGAGCCCCAACTTCGCATGCACGTTTTTTTAAACTTTAAAATGGAATGACTTTAAAAATATAACACTGATTTCAATGAAACTTCTTCCATAGGGACAACAGTGAGAGAGGTGGGTCTAAAATTGTCACGCTATCATGTACCGTTTTGGCTGTACTTCAGGAACAAACGAGAGTTTTAGTATATAGATGGGCCAAATGCAGGCAGGTGGGACTAGTTTAGATGGGTTATGTTCGTCGGTGTGGGCAAGTTGGGCCAAAGGGCCAAGGAGATTCCCCACATTACAGACGGGCTGAAAAGAAAGTAGTTACACATTTCAAGTGTGCAAATCTCTTACTTTTGGCATAGGACAACACCTATAGTCTCCTGAGAACATCAGGCAGCAGGTTTCTTTTCCAGGGCAGAACACAGTGTCATTGCACTGCACATTTGAAACTGCAAAGAGAACATGATAAAGGTAACAAACAGTTGAACAAAACTAGAAAATCATCAAGGGAGGAAGAAATTAAAAGAAGGACAATGAGAGAGGAACAGGGGGCAGAAATAATTGAATTCTCATGTGTGAAGTAATTCATAAAAACCCAATACATTAGCAAGTTCAAACATCTCTCGAGCTACAAACTTGAAATAGTTTATTTATTTGGAAATTTGAAAGATTTGTTAGATAGAAATTCAGAAAATAGGTGCGGGAGGAGGCCATTTGGCCCTTCGAGCCATTCATTGTGATCATGGCTGATCATCCACAATAGGTAACCTGTACCTGCCTTCTCCCCATATCCCTTGACTCCACTAGCCCTTATCTTTTAAATAGCTCTATCTTTTAAATTCATCTAGTGAATTGGCCTCCACTGCCTTCTGTGGCAGAGAATTCCACAATTTCACAATTCTCTGGGTGAAAAAGTTTCTTCTCACCTCAGTTTTAAATGGCCTCCCCTTCATTCCTAGACTGTGGCCCCTGGTTCTGGACTCCCCCAACATTGGGAACATTTGTCCTCATCTAGCTTGTCCAGTCCTTTTATAATTTAATACATCTCTATAAGCTCCCCTCTCATCCTTCTAAACTCCAGAGAATACATGCCCAGTCTTTCCAATCTTTCCTCATACCACAGACCCACCATCCCGGGGATTAACCTCGTGAACCTACGCTGCAATGCCTCAATGGCAAGGATCTCCTTCCTCAAATTAGGAGACCAAAACTGCACACAATACTCCAAATGTGGTCTCACCAGGGCCCTATACAACTGCAGAAGGACCTCTTTACTCCTATACTCCAATCCTCTCGTTATGAAGGCCAACATGCAATTAACTTTCTTCACTGCCTGCTGTACCTGCACACTTACTTTCAGTGACTGGTGTACAAGGACACCCAGGTCTCGCTGCACTTCCCCTTTAACTAATCTGACACCATTGAGATAATAATCTGCCTCCTTGTTTTTGCCGCCACAGTGGATAACCTCACATTTATCTACATTATACTGCATCTGCCATGCATCTGCCCATTCACTCAACCTGTCCAAGTCACCCTGCAACCTCCTAACATCCTCTTCGATGTTCACACTGCCACCCAGCTTTGTGTCATCTGCACACTTGCTTCTAACATCCAAATCATTAATATATATTGTAAATAGTTGCGGCCCCAGCACCGAGCCTTGCGGCACCCCACTCGCCACTGCCTGCCATTCCATTAATTTACTGGATTATACTAGATTATTTTCTCCAGAACATCAGAGTATGCGGGAGACATGATAGAAGTATATACGTGGACAGCGTGGCACAGAACTTTTTTCTCCAGATGGAAACTCAAATACGAGAGGGCATAGCTCTAAAGTGAGAAGGGCACAGTTTAGAAGTAGATGTGTCGGGCAGGTTTTTATTTTTACAAAGGCTTGTGGGTGCCTGGAACATGCGGCCAGGGTGGTGATTCAGGAAGATACAATAGTGGCATTCAAGAGACACTTGGTTAGGCATATGAACATGTAGGGAATGAAGAGATATGAACTATGTGCATCAGAACAGTAGGTCTTGGCATCATGTTCAACAAGGACATTGTTGGCCGAAGATTCAAGATTCTAAATCGTAGTTCAGGCAGTTCCTGCGGAGGAAAATTGACAGACCACATTTCACATCACCGTGAAGAAGGATCCCACCCAAAATATCATCTGTGCATTTCCCTCCAGAGTCTGCCGGGCCTGCTAAGTTCCTCTAGCAATCTTTTTCTGCTCAATTTCTTCTAGGCTCTGCCTTACACAGGCCTAGTGTTTGTGTAGAAGGAACTGCAGGTGCTGGTTTAAACCAAAGATAGACACAAAATGCTGGAGTAGCTCAGTGGGACAGGCAGCATCTCTAGAGAGAAGGAATAGGTGACGTTTTGGATCAAGACTGAAGAATGGTCTCGACCCGAAACGTCACCCATTCTGTCTCTCCACAGATGCTGCCTGTCCCACTGAGTTACTCCAGCATTTTGTGTCTATCTTCAGCCTGTCGTTTATGTTCCTTCACACCTCCTGTCTTTTTTTCTGCAACTTAAAAAGTATATTTACAACTTTTCCCACTATCAATAAAAGTCAATTGAAACAACACGTTAACTGTTTACACTCTACCATTTGCGCTGTTTGATCTGCCAAGTATTTCCAACATTTTAGTCTTATCTTCAATTAACTTTCAGAATTGCTAGTTTTGCAATAGTTACAATGAAGTCACTGGACATTGCACGAGGTGTTGCTCTCCCCTGACACAGACTCAATGCTGAAATGTCCGTGTTTCAGCCCGTGTTTCAATGCAAACTAGAATTGTTGGTGAGGAAACATGCCAAACCATTGGTATTTAATCACATGGGGCTTCCACCCTGTTCCCATGTCCCACCATCGTTTAATTCTGACACTGTCCCGGTTCATTAATCAACGCTGAGAAATGTTGGGAGGCAGTTTCCTTGCAGAGGGCTGCATCCAGAATAACCACTTGGGCCAAGGACAGACAACTGGCAACTTGGGAGTCTGAACCCATCTGACCCAGCCTGCAGTAGCTGCCAGTAACTTTTTAGAAAAGTGATAACATTCTCAGTTAAAACATAGCTTGAAATTCATCCAGCAATGATAATTGAAAATATATCCATTCCGGCTTGAACGGAGAAACATGATGTTTGAATATATTGGAAAGCCTAGAATGACTGGAGTCTGAATACTTGCAGCAACTTACCAATGGGTTTGATGCAGGTTTTCCGTGCCTTATCACACTGGAAGCCCTTTGGACAACAGCGATCACCACAACATACAGCCTGTAATCAGATGGAATTGGGGGTCAGCTTCAGGAAAGAGTGCAATGGTTAAAAATTAAAACAATATTTCTTCCACTCAACCTGATAGACTGAAAAGTTAACAGATAATATCTAGTGGTGTCTGTTTCATGTACAAAGGATGCAATATTGCAGGCTGCATTAAAATTAAAATATATATTTAAAAATCAACTATTTACAGCATAGATAAAACTAAAGTTGTTAAAGTTAAACCAATACTACTGTTCTCATTTCACAGTCAACCGAAGCACCGATGGGCAGGTTGAGGCCGGTCATTTAAAAGTTATTGTACATTTGAACAGGTACATGAATAGGAAGAGTTTAGAGGAATATGTGTAAAATGCAGGCAAATGGAAAAGGCATAGATGAGATCGTTGCCAGCATTGACGGCTTGGTGTCCAAGGCATGTTTCTGTGCTGTATGACTGACAACCAAACAGGTGGAAAAGAGGCAAATCCAGAAATTATAGCAGCACTGCTCTTTTAAGGTGATCGTAATCTTAACTTATTTCCTTAATTCCTCAAACCTTACAATGGGCCTGGTTTGCAGAGGAAATTATTTTATAACGTGTACGCAATGATACGGAATGAGAATCTTGTGAAAGGTCTCCATTTGCCTGAACAAAGCACTTGGGAGGCATTTCAGCTTCTTTAGTTCGTGATCTCAGTCACGTCAGATGTTCTGACCAAACAAGAAGAGTTTCAGGCTCAGTGGTGGGGAAAGTGAAGTGCTGCTTGGCTTTCCTGTTCCTTTCTGAAGGCAAAGAATGACAAAGGCTTATTATACTGCAGTAATAGCGAGTGACAATCCAGGACTTGAAAGACCAATAATATCCATGTTAAAAAATATCCTTTGCATACTTAAAAGTCAAACCCTTCATCAGTAACAGTAGGTTAATGTGATAATCTGCATATATTATTTGTTCCTGAGCTTTTCTGAAGACCACTAATAACAAGGCGCAGAGTGCCATTGTATACATGACAACACAACTGGGTACAAAGAGCTGAATCTGCCTTTCATATATCTGAATTAGACTCTACTTGCTGTGCAATGAAGCGATATTTTGCAACATTTTTGATGTGCTTCCAATATATCTTTGGGAAGGGTGGGTGCAGTGGTTATTTTCAAACAAACGTGTACCAGTTGCATGAGCAAGTACACTCAATTATATCATAACCAGAAAACAATGCTTCTCAGTACAATTGGGAACATTAAGGGAATTCTCTCATCACTGGAGCTCCTGAACATTGACTGTCAGTCATTGACAGCTGAGTGTCTATCTGCTAAGTTCAACTTTAAGCTTCAATAATTGAAGATGTTATGATGAGCAGTCCAAGGCACATTTTTCAAGGAACTAGAGGAAAGGACAGCTAAATACCCAGACATAAACTACCAAACAGCCTCTTTGGCACACACGAAATGCTGGAGTAACTCAGCAGGTCAGGCAGCATCTCTGTAGAGAAGGAACGGGTGACATTTCGGGTCGAGACCCTTCTTCAGACTCTTTGGCAGTCAGGTGTTTGAAATACAAGATAGAGAAGCATAAAAACCAATGATTATGACCCTAATATATGGTTGGGCTAAATGGGTAATTTCTCAGCCAGATTTCCTATGACTTCCTGTCAATAGAGATGTTTTGACCAAGTCAAATGTGAGAACATCAGAAAAAACTCGGATATGCATTCTCCATTCTGTATCATTACAGAAAAGTAATTGTCCTGAACTAAGTGAATCTGCCAACAGTTGGTGAACATGTTCACTGGCTGTAAAAGAGAGCAGTTTCAAAGCTCACTTTGCTGGGCAGTTTATTCAGCCTACGTTGGAGAGAAGAATGAGCTCCACCTTCAAAAACACAAAGGTTAGTGTTTTCCAGCATTTGCTGCATTAGCCAAGTCAATGACTATCAGAGCAAAATATACTAAACCCATAAAGGCTTTCATAGCACAAGTTTCTAATAGTATGCTAATACTTGATAACAAAGAATGTAAACCCAAACCTCAATTCAAAAGCACAATAATGCAAATAACACAGAATCAGGAGATGGAAACAAAATGTTTTAAATATTCTGGTTTGTTTCCACATGTTTCAGATCAAACACTTATATCAACCTGGAAAAGCTATTAAAGAAACATGTTCAATTGCAGAAATAGTGGGGACAGTGTGAACAAAATTAAAATTATGTGTGGGAGTACACAATTAATATTCCATTCCTGTCCCACTGACATCTCCCGACATTCCTCTTCTATTGTTTCAATCAACAACAACCGCCATTCACCCACATGAAGTCCCTCCTGCTCGCCGTACTATCTATCACAGCACTTCCGCCATTCACCCACATGAAGTCCCTCCTGCTCGCCGTACTATCTATCACAGCACTTCCTTGTGGTCCACTCTTCCTCTTCTCCCTTTCTCTGCCATTTCCCCATAATCTAATTCCTAACTTTTCCCCACAAGATACAATGAAAGGTCTTTGGCCCAGCACACCAATTCCCCACAGATAGTGGCTAACCTACAGATTTCTAGCATTTTGCTTTCACATAAAGAAGAAAAAAAAAACAAACACTCAGTGCCAATATATGTATGGAAAGTTAATTATGAATTATGGGTGCTGTACTAGTACTTATTTCAAAGAAAAACCATAAAAGGTAAGTTAATTCAGGACTTACATCTTTCATAGGACAGCAGCCCCAACCAAAGTCTGTCGAGGTACAACAGGTATATCCCTCAGAGCAAGACATGTTCCCACAAAGCTCGCTCTCAGCCGTACGCAGGTTTTCGACTCCAGAAACCAATGGCAATTCTTCATCTACTCCAGTCCTTCTGCATCTGGCCTTGACTAGATCACACTTGTATCCCTTTGGACAACAATGCTCCCAATCCTTGCAAATGGTTGCCTTAACAGAAAGGAAAAAAAATTAAAACCAGCATTTTATATAAAAAAACATCCGAGTAGATAAAAGGCTTTGAGTAAATTTATGAAGAAAATAATATTCCGAGGTTCTATAAAAGCATTTACTCATTTGAACACGTGTTCCATTACGTTTTATTTGCATTAAACTGGTGGCAGCAAATAGTGGTGCAAGAAGTTCAGATAAAAAGCCACTGTGGTGTGCACAAGATAGTAATCATGAAGGAAGGACATTAAAACAAACAAATCTTACATCAGTGAGTGGGCAGCAACCATAGACTCCTTTAGAAGTCAGCATGCACGTGTACTCGGGCGGGCAGTCCGTATTATCCAGACACACATTTTCAGTCACTGCATTCGTTGTTCCTGCTTGCACAAATGGGGTTGTTTCTACTTCTTCCCACTGGAATTAGAGAGACAAGATCTCATTTCTCATTCATTTCAAAGTATTTTTGTTCATCATGGTCTATGGTTCTGGTTCTGAGCCAAGCATCTATTTGGCCACAAAATCTATTGTAAATCTTCAGCAACAAATATTGAATCCCCAAAATGTATTGTCTGATAACAGCTCAGGGGATACAAATTACCATACCAAGCACAATTTTCACATCAGATGATTGATTTCTCTGAAAAATAAAAATACTACAGTATTCCGACTAATCAGCCAACAAATGTAGATTGTAGATGGTGAAGATGGTTGTCAAACATTGCAGCAGGATCTTGATCAGTTGGGCAGTTCAACTGAGGAATGGTTGATGGATTTAAGAGAGAGAAATGAGACATGTTACATTTTGGGAAGACTAGCATGGACCTGACCTACACAGTGAATTGTAGGGCTCGGGGGAGTGTTGTAGAGCAGAGGATCTAGGAATGCAGGTATATAGCTCATTGAAAGCGACACCAGAGGCAGATAAGGTGGTCAAAAAGGCTTTCTGCACATTGGCCTTCATCAGAGTATTGACCATAGAAGTTTGGAGGTCATGTGGCAATTATATAAGATGTTGGTGAGGCCACATTTAGAGTATTGTGTTCAGTCCTAGGCTTCATGTTTTGGCAAAAAATGTTGTCAAGCTGGAAAGCGCACAGAGAAGATTTACAAGGGTGTTGCCAGGACTCGAGGGTTCAGTTCTAGGCTTCATGTTTTTGGGAAAATGTTGTCAAGCTGGAAAGCGTTCAGAGAACATTTACAAGGATGTTGCCAGGACTCGAGGGCCTGAGCTATAGGGAGAGATTGAGCAGGCTAGCTCTATTCCTTGGAGTGCAGGAGGATGAGGGGGTGATCTTAGAGTGGTGTACAAAATAATGAAAGGAATAGATCAGGTAGACACACAGTCTCTTGCCCAGAGTAGTGGAATCGAGGAACCAGAGGACATACATTTAAGGTGAGGGGGGGAAGATTTAATAAGAACCTGAGGGGTAACTTTTCACACAGAGAGTGGTGGATATATGGAACGAGCTGCCAGAGGAGGTATTTGAGGCAGGTAGTATCGCAATGTTTAAGAAACATTTGGACAGGTACATGAATAAGCCAAGATTAGTAGGATATGGGCCAAACACAGGTAGTGTAGGTACCAAAAACTAGTGTAGATGGCTCATGTTGGTCGGTGTGGGAATTAGGGCCGAAGGGCCTGTTTCCACACTGTATGACTCTATAAACAGTGACTAATGAACAGAATTGTTTTCGTGAGCAAGGATAACTGGATTCAATTCAGCTTTCAATACAATACCAGACTTACTGAGAAGCTGCTGAAACTGGGGCTTAACACTCCCCTGTGTGCCTGGATCCTGGACTTTCTCACCGCCAGGGCCCAAGTGGTCAAGATTGGAAGACATACTTCAAACCCCCTCACCCTGAACCCAGGGTTGCGTCCTTAGCCCCCTACTGTACTCCCTGTACACACATGACTGTGTGGCCAGGTTCAGCTCCAACCCCATCATCAAGTTTGCTGATGACACTGTGGTGGTGGGCCTGATCTCCGATAACGATGAGAAGGCCTACCGGGAGGAGGTGGCTGATCTGGCACTCTGGTGTCAGGACCACAGCCTCCTCTTGAATGTCAAAAAAACTAAGGAGCTGATTGTGGACTTTAGAAGGGCTCAAGGTCCGAGGACATGCACGCCCCTGGAGTTAAATGGGACTACTGTGGATAGGGTGAGCAGCTTTAAATACCTGGGAGTCCACATCACAGAGGATCTGACATGGACAACACACATTGCCGCACTGGTGAGTAAGGCAAGGCAGTGCCTTTACCACCTCAATTGAGGAAATTCAGAGTCTCTCTGAGGATCCTTCAGTGCTTCTAATCTGGGGCTGTAGAAAGCATCTTGTCCGGGAACATCACAATCTGGTTTGGGAACAGCTCTGCCCAGGACAGGAAGGCTCTGTGGAGAGTAGTGCATTCGGCTGAACGCACTATGGGAACTACACTTGCCCCCCCTGCAGGACCTATACATCAGGAGGTGCAGATCCAGAGCCAGCAACATTATGGGGAACCCCTACCACCCCAGCAATGGACTGTTCCAGCTGCTACGGTCAGGCAAACGCTTCCGCTGTCACGCTGTGAAAACAGAGAGGATGAGACGGAGTTTCTTCCCACAGGCAATCAGGACTGTTAACTCTCATATCACCAGGAACTAATTTAATTTACTGAATTAATTTATTTTTTGTGTTAAAATGTTTTTTTCTATTCTGTTTTGTAGTTTAGCACAATCCGCAGGCGTTGCCACTTTCATTTCACTGCACATCTTGTATATGTATGTGACAAATAAACTTGACTTGACTTGACTTGGCTTGTTCGGGCCATTGATAAACTACCGAGATTAGGAAACTAAATGCTAGGACCAAAAAAATGCTCAGAATGTCGTCAGCCAAGCTTATTCCTTGCATTACAAATAAACCACATGAGAAGACTGTCATGGCTTGTCAAACAATGGCAGGATGTAAACTAGGTCTGCATAAAAACTAGCTCACATCACATTCTCTGTCAGAAAATTGTGAAGCGGATATACCTGGAGAAATAAAATTATTAATAAAGTACAAGTCCTCAAGCCATTTCAAAATATTTAGAACACTGAAAAATCGAAAAATTGAAATGAAAGGATTTTTAAAAACATACTTGACCAAAATATTAAAAGTGTAAATTTGGCTTAAAATTACTCAATATACTTCTAAACAAAATTACTGAAATTTCTATTGCTTAATTTACAGCATAGAATGTAATGTTGATTTACCAGGGTAGTGCCAGTGCTGATTGCTGGGACCTTCTCCACCCAGGGTACGGTAGTCACACTAATGCAAGCTGAATGCTTGGTATCACAGGTGGTATTTTCAGGACAGCAGTGGATCATATCAGAACAGCAAACTGCCTGCAACAGAGAAATATGCAATCATGAATGGAAAATATAAAACCTTGTGCTTTGTACAGACAGTCTTAACAGTAAGCGATTCAATCCATATTAAATGTTGACTATAAAATTACACCTGGGATTTTTATACCTGCATGAATACAGAGTCTATATTTCAAATAATAATCACCCCAAACTAAACTCATGTAGTTTCCCTGCACTTCAATTAGCTGAAGTAGATTTGCAGTCCATTTCCAACCTCTCCCTGCAGCTAATCATCCTGCTAAGCCTCCCCTGCACCCTTTCCTAAGCCTCCACATCCTTCTTGTTTTGGGGCGACCAGAACTGCATGCAATACTCAAAAACAGCCTAATCAAAGTCCTACACCTCATGATTTCCTGACTCTTATACTCAATGCCTTGACTAACGAAGGTATGCAAATTATATGCCTTCTTTATCACAATCGACTTGTGTTGCCACTTTCAGGGAGTTATGGACCTAGACTCTGATCCCCATGTATTAATGCTGTTAAGGGTTCTTACTTAATCGTTTATTTTCCCTATTACATTCGGTCACACAAAGTGCAATACTTCACATTTGCTCTGATTAAACTCCATTAGCCATTTCTCTGCCTATTTCTATAACTAATCTGCAGTATATGCCACTGTATAATTTGACAGCCTTCATAGTCCACAATTCCAGCAATCTTAGTGTCATCTGCAAACTTACTAACCAATTTAGCTAAGGTTATGTCAGAGTTATTTATATATATCAGAAATAGAGGTCCCAGCAAAGATCCCTATGGAACATCACTGATCACAGACCTCCAGCCAGAATGTCATCCTTCCACCACAATCTTCTGTCTTCTATCAGTAAGCCAATAATGAATCCATACCACCAAGTCACTGTTAAACCTCTGCACCTGAATCTTTTGGATCAGGCTACCATGGAGGACTATCAAATGCAGACAACATCCACAATCCTACCATCATCAATCACCTTCATCACCTCTTAAAAAAAAACTCAAAGAAGTTAGTGAGACACAACCTGCCATGTACAAAGCTATGCTAACTGTCCCCAATTAACATATTCTCTTCCATATGGGAGTAAATCCTATCCCAAACAACCCTCTCCAATAATTTGCATACCACCAAGGTCCTATAATTTCCTATAATTTCCTGGATTCCTATAATTTCCTGGATTCTCTCCCCTTAACAAATGAATAACATTTGCTACTCTCCTGCTCAGAGCTTTGTAACCTGGGATAGATCCCATAAGGTCCCTCCACATTGTATTCACCTCGTGCTTCTCAATCTCAAACTACCCTTGCATATTAGTGTACTCCACATTGATCTCACTGTCCTCCATGTCCTTCGCCTTGGTAAAAACAGCTGCAAAGTACATTTAGTACTCCGTCTATGTCCTCTGACTCCAAGCACAAATTCCCTCCTTTATCCTTGAGTGGTCCGTTCTTGTCCTGTTTACCTTCGTTTTTAATGTTATGTATAAAAAACCATGGGATTTTCTTTAATCCGACTTACCAAAGCCATTTTGTGGCCCCTATTAATCACCTGAATCTTTCCTCCTTGCTTTATATTCCTCAAAGACTGTCTGATTTTTTTTTTTTTAACTTGTTTATGCTTTCTCTTTTGACCAAATTTACGACCTCTTTGGTTCTCCAATTTTCCATTTCTTTGACATCCTGATCCCTCTCCTTACTGGAACTTGTCAGTCTTGATCAATTGCCCTTTAAACAACTCCCCATGTCAGATATGGACTTGCCCAATAACAACTACCCCCAATGTATCCTCCTGCCCAATAACATTGCAATTTGCCTTACTCCAATTCAGTACTTTCCCATAATCCAGTCTTGTTCCTATTCATAACAATCTTAAAAATTATGGAATTGTGGTCACTGTTCCCAAAATGCTCTTCCACTGAAACATCAGTTACCTGGCCAAGCTTGTTCCCGCAACACAAGTCTGAAGAAGGGTCTCGATCCGAAACAGGTCTGAAGGGTCTCCACCCGAAACGTCACCCATTCATTCTCTCCGGAGATGCTGCCTGTCCCGCTGAGTTACTCCAGCATTTTGTGTCTCCCACAACACAAGGTGTTCCCTTCTCAGGATTATCCACATACTGTTTCAAGAAACCTCTTGGACACACCTAACAAATTCTGCCCTATCCAAGCCTTTGGAACTGAGCAAGACCCAGTGGACATTGAGGAAGTTAGGTCACCCATTAAGACAACCCTGTTCCTTTGGTATCTTTCAGTAATCCCTCTACATATCTGTACCTCCATTTCCCACTTGCTATTGGGAAGCCTATAGTACAATCCCATTTGAGTGCTTGCACTTTTCTTATTTTTGAGCTCGATCCATTATCGTCTCAGCAGATAAACCCTCCACCATGTCCTCTGAGTGTACCATGATATTCTCCATGATTAGTAAAGCAACTCCTCCATTTCTTTTCCCTCCCTCTCTATCACATCTGAAACATCAAAACCCTGGGACATTGAGCTGTCAGTTGCATCTCTCTTTCCAGAATGGCCACATCAGCCCTAAGCACTGATCCACGCTTTAATCTGTTTTTTCCCCGCAGAATACTCCTTAAATTATATAAAATATAATTCAAATATGATTCATTAACAATCAAGTGGTGGCAGATGTAGCATTTTGAGTTGAGTTTAAGTTTATTGTCACGCATACAGTGAAAAGCTTTTGCTGCATGCTAAGTCAGCGGAAAGACAATACATGATTACAATCGAGCTATCTACAGTGTGCAGATATATGATAAAGGGGAATAACACAAATAATGTTTTCTTTCTGGGTCCTTGGTTTTGAGGAACAAAGCCTCTTCTGGCAGAAAAAAAAGCAATGAACTAAAACAGTGCCTTCATGTGCCAGACCAAAAAGGGTTTAAGCTTCAATTGTGCTTACTGAAGCTTTTCAAAGTTGATTTAACTTTGTTAT
>NW_027601385.1:35000-210232 GCF_053455715.1 Rhinoraja longicauda
CAACTCCTGAAATGTCAGAAAGGTGCCTTCCTTATAAAGTTGTCCCATATTTTTAATTCCATAATTCTTCCACTGTGTAAAACCCCGGTCTAACCATGAAGGCTTAAACAAAGGATTATTCACAATTGGAAGAAAAAGCGATAAATTATCTAGTTTTAATGTCTTTTTTAATTGTTTCCAAATTCGTATAGCACTAAATATTATAGGGTTTTCCCTATAAATTTTTTTGTTTAATTTAGACGTGGCAAATAATATCGAACCAATATCAAAAGGCAAACAATCTTCCTTTTCCATTTTTAACCAGTCTGGTTGAAGATCTATTTCTTCCAACCAGAAATTCATATTTTTAATATTAACTGCCCAGAAATAAAACAAAAAATTGGGTAAAGCCAGGCCTCCATTTATTTTTGATTTACACAAGTGTCTTTTATTTATCCTATGATTCTTATAATCCCAGATGAAATCATTAACAATAGAGTCCAATTTTTTAAAAAAGTTTTTTGTCAAATATATCGGAATTGTCTGAAAAAGGTATAATATTTGCGGTAAAAAAATCATTTTTATGGCATTAATTTTGCCTACCATTGAGATGGGGAGTGTTTTCCAGTATTGAATATTCTTATGTAGTTTGTTCAGTAACGGGGGGAAGTTTGCTTTAAATAATGATGTATATATCTTAGTTACATAGATACCTAGATATTTAAATTTTTCATTTACTATTTTAAATGGAAATTGTTGTATTATCTGTTTGTTATGTTCCCTTATTGGCATAATTTCGCTTTTATTCCAATTTATTCTGTATCCTGAAAGTGATCCAAATTGGGTTATTAGCTTTAATAAGTTTGGAATACTAATTTCTGGTTTTGTGATGTAAATTAATACGTCATCAGCATATAGAGAAATTTTGTTCTCTGTGTCCTTTGTGTTATATCCATGTATTTCCGGATGCCCCCTAACTCTTTCTGCCAGTGGCTCAATAGCAAGCGCAAATAATAATGGGGATAACGGGCATCCTTGTCTACAACCTCTAGCTAGGCTAAATTTCGATGACAACCTTTGGTTTGTAAATATTCTAGCCGTGGGATTTGTATATAACAGTTTTATCCATGTACAGAATTTCTCCCCTAGCTGCATATTTTCCATCACCAAAAATAAATAAGACCATTCAACCTGATCAAATGCTTTTTCCGCATCTAGTGAGATTATTGCTAGATCTTCATTAATAATTCTCTTGGAATATATAATATTAAATAATCTTCTTAGATTATAGTATGAGTATCGTTTCTGAATGAAGCCTGTTTGGTCTGGGTGTATTAATTTATTCATCACCGTACTTAATCTATTCGCTAGTATTTTAGTTAAAATTTTTTGATCTGTATTTAAAAGTGCAATTGCTCTGTATGATCCCGGGTCTTCCGGATCTTTATCAGCTTTAGGAATCAGTATTATTATAGATTCATTTAAAGTATCTGGAAGTTTCTGTTGAGTATATATATACTCATACAGTCTATGTAAACGTGGGCTAAGCAAATCATAGAATTTTTTATAAAATTCGGAGCCTAAACCATCTGGTCCTACTGCTTTACCGTTTTTTAAAGAACCAATAGACTCCTCAATATCCTTTATCGTAATCTCCCTTTCTAATAATTCTCTATCGTTTGAATCTAAACCTTTTAAATTACATTTTTTTAAAAAGTCTGCTATTCCTTCTGATTGTGCTACGGTTTTAGTTGAATAAAGGTTCTGATAATATTGAAGAAATCTATCATTTATGTCCTTGGGCATTTTTAATAATTCTCCTGTCTCTGTTCTAATTTTATGAATTATTTTTTCCCCTTCCATTTTTCGTAATTGACGTGCTAATAGTTTTTGTGGTTTGTCTCCAAATTCAAAATGTAATTGTTTTGTTTTTTGATAAAGTTTTATTACTTGTTCTGAATACATTTTATTTAATTTATATTTCAATACAGCAATTTTATTATGTTTTAAAGTAGATGGCATTCTCGCATTTTCTATATCTAGTTGTTTAATTTCACTTTCCAATGTATGTTGCTTAATCCTGTTCTCTTTATTATAAAATGCTTGAGCAGAAATTAATGTACCTCGAACATACGCTTTAAACGTTTCCCACATAAGAGAAATAGGTGTGTCAGGGTTGTCATTTACCTCCAAAAATATTTGAATCTGTTTAATAATATATTCCTGGGATGACTTTTCGTTCAAAATTTGTGGGTTAAATCTCCAATATGCTTGTTTCTCGGACATTCCATTTAATTTAATCATGAATGTTACAGGTGCATGATCCGAAATTATAATGTTATGGTATTTTGAATTATAAATAAATGGAATAAACGTAGAGTCAACTAAAAAATAATCTATTCTTGAGTATGTTTTGTGTACTGGTGTGTAAAATGAATATTCCCGTCCAGTTGGGTTTTCTATTCTCCAGACATCCTTAATATTAGTGGTATTAATAAATGAATTTAAAAATACACTTGATTGAGATTTTATTTTTTTTTGCATTGATGATCTATCTAAGTATGGATCTAATGTACAATTGAAGTCTCCTCCAATTATTAATTTATATTGTGTGAATTCAGGAATTTTATTAAATGTTTTATTAAAGAACATAGGGTTATCAAAATTAGGCCCGTAAACATTAAGAAGAATCACTTTTTCTCCATTTAATTCTCCAACTAATATAATATATCTGCCATCAATATCCACTATTGTTGAGGAGTTCTTAAAAGGTATTCCTTTACGAATTAGTATTGCAACTCCTCTAGACTTGTGGGAAAAGGAGGAGTGATATGATTCAGCAATCCACTTAGCTTTAAGTCTATGTTGAGATTCCTTCTTGAGATGTGTTTCTTGAAGAAATATTATATCAGTTTTGATTAAATTTAGATGTGCCAAAACTTTACCTCTCTTAATTGGTTCATTGATTCCCTTGACATTCCAACTACAAAATGTTATTCCCTGACCCCCACTTGTCATATTAATGTCTTGCATATTGTTTCTAAGGTGGTCTATAACCGATCAGAAGGTACAACACACAGAACCTGACCCTGCTCCCGAACCTCAAATAGATGAATTTAAAATCATATACAACGCTCTTCCGAACACATCTCCTTGTATTTGTCTTATTTTCCCATTCTAACATTAAGTTACAAAAATATTTAAAAAGAGAAAAGTGATAGAGTTGATTAATATAGGGTGAAAGAAAAGAAACTACCTCTACAATTAGTGTAGTTAGTGATAGCCACACTAACGTGGCTGGAATTCTAAAGACTTCCGTAGCCTTTGTAAAAAAAAAAATTCTAGCTCCGTGCGCAAAGAAAATAAAGGGTTATTTCTAACATTCATATATCTTCTTTGGGAGTAACAAACTTATTTACATACCCATACATACACACACACGATATACCCCTATATATATATATACATACCCGTATGTATGCATACATAAGCACATAACCTCTACATATCTCTACATATCATATTAATTTTTCCACTAAATCTATCATAAATTTAATTTTAAATTGAAAAGTAAAGAGAAAAACGGTCAAACTTTATTATGACTTAGGCTAATTTACCTCTTGCATATCTTCCTAAATAATATAATTGTGTAATTCATTTCTATGTTAATCGAAGACTATTGATTATTCATCATTGTTATCAATCATATACAGTATTAAATTTATATGATTTATGTTAATGTTAATAATTTTATTAATAATTTTTAGTGGTAATATAGATATTTAATAAATATTGGTTATTACATATATAGTTATATATGAGTATACAGATAATAATAATGATTAGTAAACAGAAAAAACAGAAAAGATCACGGTTTTCTCCAATGTCCTCCATCCATTTCGGTTTCCGGATCTCCTCAAAGCTCTTGAAAAAACTTTAAAGGTCTTTTTAGATCTGGCGGGACTCCTAAAGGGTAATGTAAATTCTTCAGTCTGTCATGTTTCCGACTTCTTTAGCGTATTCCATTGCTTTTTCATGGTCTGTAAAAAAGTGTACCTTGGACTTGTAGGAGACTCTTAGTCTTGCGGGATAAAGCAAGCTGTATCTCAGATCAGGTACCTTCTTCAAAATTCTCTTTGTCTCAATGAACTGCACTCTTTTCTTGTGAACTTCTACCGGATAATCGCGGTAAATACTGAATCTCGCACCTTCAAAAAGGAGCTGTCCGCCTCGAACCATTTTCCTCATTATATCATCCAATTCATGATCCAATTGCACCTTTACAATAATTTGTCTTGGGTGGGCATCATCCTGTATACGTTTTTGCTGCACTCTATGGGCTCGACCGAGTAAAGGTTTATGATCCAATTTTAAGGCTTTATGTAAAAGGTCTGCCACAAAATCCCGAGTACCCATTTCTTTCTCACCTCCTTCTTTCACCCCTACAATCCTTAGATTCTTACGTCTTTGCCGCCCCTCCAAATCGGTACATTTCTCATTTAATTTGATCACCATATCTGAGAGGCGTTGGTTTTCAGTAAGGAGTCGACTTGCCATTCCCTCATTTGACGTCGCCCATTTCTCCAGTTCGGTTAACGCTATTTGATGTTGACCAAGTTCATAATGAACGGGGTTCATCTCCGTTTTAACCTTCGTTTCCACCAAAACCAGCCTGGCTTCCAGTACTTCCATTTGCGCTTTGACCTCTTCCTCCCTCGTCCTCTTCCAACTTTCCAGCATGAGCTGAACGGTAGAAAGCATTTCTGTTTTAAATTCCGACCTAAAAGAGTCAAGTTTCTCACCAAAGGTTTTTAATTCGGCAGCAAGAAAAGTTTTAAAATCCTCCATTTCGGACTTTTTCATTCTCTTCGAAGGGTCTTCCTGGGCCCTCGTTGTAATTGAGGCCGAGGCCTCTAAAGGGCCTTCCTCTTCCATCTGCGGTTTTTTACCGGTTTTTTTTTGTGCCCCACGGGGGGGGGGGCTGCGTTGTAACGACATATCTTAAAGTCGCGCGCCTGATGACGTCACGCAGGCAGCCGTTCAGATTGCGATCGCTGCAGGTAAAACCCAATTTTCTCCCGTTTTTTTTTCCCTCGGCACGGAGCTAGTTGGCGCTGGACTCAAGCCTCCATAGCGCCACCGGAAGTCTGAAAATACTTTCTCAAATGAGTATTATGCAACTGCGCAAATTTAATCACGTTAGTTGAGCAAATTTATTTCAATCAGGAAAGTATCATTTAGGAGCATTCACCTTCTCTAAAAGGTACTTTGACTACTCACTACAAATACTGAATCAAACTACTTCCCCTTCATTCTACTCAAAACATAACCAGCTTTATGGGTCTTTGCTCAATTCAGAAATACCCGAGTTAGTATCCATTCGAATCCATTTATTCAGAAGTTCGATGAAAATGCAGTTCACAGATAATGGGCAATATTGACTATGGAAACAAGGGGAGAGTCTAGGATTCCTCCTGCTCAGAGATGTCCATTGGAAACATGTTTTATAAGAACAAATTTAGGCCCAGCTGAAATGTCATTTAATCACAGTTGCTGTTTAGGTTTTACACAAGACAGAAGAGTCATTGGGATAAAGAATGCAGATATACTAGAAAACACCTGGCTGTGGCAGAATCAATAATTTATCAAAAAGAGCTTAAAAGTCATTGTATTATGTTTTGTTAATGGGAAACATCATTTTTGGAAGATGCATCATCAAAAGAAAACCTTTGTCAATACATTAGAAAACACATTACCAAAACATACAAGAGATACTAAAACGAAAAGTTTAACATGCCGACACCACAGCATTTGACTTCAGGAAGCAATTCTTTTGCCTTAATAATTTGTTGCTCAATGAGATCAAGCATTGACATGCAGCATGATACAGAACTGCATTTGGCATTGGTCTGCAAAATTAGCTACCAAAATTGGAGCTGTGACCAAGCTCAAAGTGGAGTCAATGCAACAGGTCAAAACATTAAGGCTCTTCCCTTTGATTTGTGAGTTGCAAGCTTCTAATGCTGGACATGTACAAGATCAGGGAAGAACAATTAAACAGCCTATAATGCACATCTTAAAGCTTTGAGAGAGTTCTGTATCAGCCTGCACAGCAACATATGATACTTAGTATGATTCTTCTTCTTCTTGCGTTTGAGGCAGCGGAAGTTATGTAACCTGTGCCTGCCTTCTCCCCTTATCCACTAGCCCCTAGAGCTCTATCTAACTCTCTTTTAAATTCAGATGGAGTCAATAGAAGGTTGGTTTCTAGATAGGACGTCAAGACAAATCGCTCAGGGCAAAATATCCAGACCTGCTCTGATAACTGTGGTATTTGTGACTGGACCCAGTTGGGTTTGTAGTTATTGGCAATCCAAGGAACTTGGGTCAGAAACAACTATTCAAGTTAAATAAAATGGAATTACAGTGGTTGAGGATGACTCAAGCAATCAGGTTAGCAAGCAGGTTAGCAAGCATTAATACATAGCAAAAATATATCCAAATGAGGAAATATATTATGGGACAGATGAATCAACCATGGCTAACCAAAGAAAGTATTGACTAAAAGGGAAAACATGACAAAAGAAAGCAGTAAATCCACAGATGGAGACAATTTCAGTATCTAGTTAAGGAGGATGTTAAAAAGGAACAGTGCTGAAAGGTGCTAAGTAAATGAAGGTCCTTTCTTCCTTGTGGTGTCTACCAGGGATCAATCCTGCCAATTAACTTATCTACATGGTCTTCAGTAAAATCTAAAACTTTGCACATACTCACTGATTACAACCAATCACACCTCACTTTCTCTTGCTCATCTCCAAAACTTATTCCAGTGAAGCCAGTCAAGTTCAAAATACTGTTAAAATAACAATATTTTGAACTTGTCTACCTTTAAGAACATGACCATGGTCTGACCATTTGTTGTTGTACCTGCCATTCATTGTTGACTGGCTTCAATAAGGGTTATCAAATATTAGTTGCTTATGCCAATTATTATCCTAAAATCTACTAATTCATAACGATGTTCATTATCCTATAACGCTTTCTGGCTAAGCAATGCAGAGTCGGTTGAATAATCTTATCATCATTTCAGTCATTCCACGGCCTCAACCTCCCGCCAACTTGAACTATTCTGGTCCTACATTCATTCATTATAAAAATGAAATAAAGTGCGAGAGTAACTCAGCGGGTCAGACAGCATCTCAGGAGAACATTGATAGGAAACATTTTAGGTCAGGACCATTCTTCAGACCCAACCAGAAACATCACCAATCCATGTTCTCCAGAGATGTTGCCTGACCCACTGAGTTACTCCAGCACTTTGACCTTTTTTGTTAACTAGCATCTGCATTCATTTACTCTATCTGTGCTTCTCCAATTCTGGCCTCCAAACATCCTGGAACTCGACATTATTCATCAACATCAGCCCAGACATCAATTGTCAATGCCCAAAATGTTCAGTAGTTACCTTTTTGACTAAGCCACCCCAAAATCTCATGCAATTTACCCTCAACTTGTTTTTAAACCATAGCTTGATGAAACACCAACTAATGACCAGGCACTAATACTATCCAGATCAGGATAGGCTGCTTAAAGTACAGAGCCAGCCTGGCACAGCCCAACCTAACCAATGATTCAACAGAAAATACACTCAACACAAGCCAGATACATTTAGTCAGGTCCTACATTTCCCCTTTCTCTGAGGTCCAATCGATTAAAAAAAACTAAGCTTTTAGAATTATCTGTCCTTTTTGCTTTACTAAATCCATTCAATGTTGAAAGCACTGGCAAGGATTGCATTTACCAACATAGATACATTAAATATAAATACCCAAGAACACTGATGGTAAAGCCAATATCATTCAAGACCTTGAGCAAAATCAATGTTACTTTTGTTAGCAATTTAAAAAATGTACCAATTACCCACTTCATATGGTTATGTACCAAAAAATGTTTGGTCTCCAGGGTAAAAGTGAAGGTACTCTAAAGATACGCAAATTCTTTTTTTACATAATTACTTCCACCTACACTTTCAAATTCACACAAGGGCTATCTTTTGGCCATCAATTCATAAGATCATAAATGATAGGAGCAGAATTAGGCTATTCAGCTCATCAAGTTTTCTCTGCCATTCAATCATGGCTGAACTCTCTCCTTCCTAACCCCATTCTCCTGCCTTCTCTCCATATCCTCTGACACCTGTACTAATCAAATACAACACAACACTTTAACAGCCATCAATTTCAATTTTTATTACTTAGAAATGTTCACTTTGATGCAAGATAAATCCTCCGATGACGAGAGAAATTGAGGCTCAGGTCAGGAAAAGGGCTTGGGATGCCAACAGGCAGCTGGCAAAGGAATCCCAGGAAATGAGAAGTTTTGGGAACTGAGGAGCATGGAAATGAGGGTAGAAAGGAGGCAGGAGATAGCTCTGTCAGATAATATTAAGGATAATCCAAATAGATTGTATATAAATTATGGGAAAGAGGGTAATTATAGCCCCACAGAAATCAAAGTAGTCATCTGTGTGGAGTTGCAGGAGACGGTCAAGGTCTCCAATGAGTATTTCTCCTATGCTTTTACTGTGGGGAAAGACATGAAGACTGGGGAACTTTGGACAGTTAATGGAAGAGTCTCAAGGACAATTTGGATTGCAGTCAAGGAGATGTTTGACATCCTAAGGTGTATGAAGGTAGATAAATCTTATTGCCTGATCAGATATATCCAAGAACACTGTGGGAAGCTAAAGAAATTGCAAGTGCCCAGGCCGAGAAATACAAATCATCATTATACATGGGTGCAGTGCCGGAAGACTGGAGGGCATCTAATGCTGTGCCTCTATTTAGGAAAGGCTGTAAGGAAAAGCCTGGGAACTATACATTAGTGAGCTTCACATCTGTGCATTTGGGCTGATTATGGATAGTCAGCATGGTTTTGTACATGAGAGATTGTATCTTAGAAATCTGATTTGAGTTTTGTTTTAAGTAACCAAATAGGTTGATGAGGTTGATAACGTTGTTTATTTGGTCTTGAGCAAGGTTTCTGATAAGATTCTACATGGTTAGTGGCTCTGGGAGGTCAGATTGCGTGAGATACAGCGAGAGCTAGCCAACTGGTGAGAGAATTGGCTTCATGGAAGAAAGCAGATAGTGATGGTGGAAGGTTGTTTTATGAGCTGGAGCCCCATGCCTAGTGGTGTGCCTCAGGGATCAGTGTCAGCCCATTGCAGCTCATGGGTTTACCTCTAAAATGCAGATGAGAATGTAGAATGCACCAATAATAAGTTTGAAGATGATATTAATGTGGGTAGTATTGCAGATAGCGAAGATGATTATCAAAGCTTTGCTCAACACCTGCGTTCGGTCCGCGTTGGCCAAACTGATCTCCCGGTGGCTGAGCGCTTCAACTCCCCCTCCCACTCTCAGTCTGACCTTTCTGTCATGGGCCTCCTCAAGTGCCATAGTGAGGCCCACCGGAAATTGGAGGAACAGCACCTCATATTTCGCCTGGGCAGCTTGCAGCCCAGTGGTATGAACATCGACTTCTCAAACTTTAGATAGTTCCTCTGTCCCTCTCTTCCCCTCCTCCTTCCCAGATCTCCCTCTATCTTCCTGTCTCCACCTATATCCTTCCTTCGTCCCGCCCCCCTGACATCAGTCTGAAGAAGGGTCTTGACCCGAAACGTCACCCATTCCTTCTCTCCTGAGATGCTGCCTGACCTGCTGAGTTACTCCAGCATTTTGTGAATAAATACCTTCGATTTGTACCAGCATCTGCAGTTATTTTCTTATACTAAATATTACAACAGGATCAGTTGGACAAGTGGGTTGAGGTATAAGTGGGAGGTGTTGCATTTTGGGAAGTCAAAACAAGGCAGGAACTTCACAGTAAAAGTCAGGGCTCTGAAGTGCATTGTAAAACAAAGAGATTTAGGAGTGCGGGTACATAGCCCCTTCACAGTGGCATCACAGGTAGATAGGGTGGTCAAGATGGCTTACAGTACATTGGCCTTCAACAGACAGGGTATATTAAGTTTAGAGGCTGTGATGTTATGTTACTGTTGTATAAGACGTTGGTGACGCTGCATTTGGAATAATGTTCAGTTCTGGTCAGGATGTTGTTAAGCTGGAAAGGGTGCAGAAAAAAATACCAGGATGTTGCCATGACTTGAGGGCCTGAGCTATCAGGAAGAGGCTGGGAAAGCCAGAACTTTATTATTGGAAGAGCATGACGCTGAGCAAGAATGTTATAGAGGCACGCAAGATCATGAGGGGAACAGATTTGGTGAAAGAGTAGAATCAAGGATGTAGGTTGAAGCGAAAGAAAAAATATTTAATAGGAACCAGAGGGGTAACTTATATGGAACAAGTTGCCAGAAAAAGTAGTTGAGGCAGGTACTATAACAACATTTAAAAGACATTGGGACAGCTACGTGGATAGGAAAGGTTTAGAGGGATATCGGACTAATGCTTGCATATTGTGTAGATGGGGCATCTTGGTTGGCATGGGAAAGTTGGGCCGAAGGGCCTATTTCCATGGTGCTTGATTCTGTGACTATGACACTTAAATCCATCCCAGTTTTTATTAATGCTCTATCTTCATCCCCACAATTTGAAGCTACATATATACCAAAACCAAGTATTCCATAAACTGCCTTCTATTCACGCGCCCTCCATGTTTGAGTACTATAATATCCAAGGCACCACTCATTTTGTTTGGACTTTTCCTTTCGGCTCTATTCTAATAAATCCATGAACAACAAATGCTTTTTAGCCTTCCATGTTCACTGCCTGACATCCTGCATTTTCTGTGTAAAAATTGCCTTTTGATGTTCCCTTAAAATTGCAAATTAATTCCACAATCTGAGTTTCTGTGCAAACCCATTAAAAATACTTGTTTTTCAGATTCATGCCAGTTTATACAGTATCTCCAAACATGTAGGTTAATTGGCTGGGTAAATGTAAAAATTGTCCCTAGTGGGTGTAGGATAGTGTTAAGGTACGGGGATCACTGGGCGGCACGGACTTGGAGGGCCGAAAAGGCCTGTTTCCGGCTGTATATATATATGATATGATATGATATTTGGCACTTGGACAGAACTCAAGGCAATGCCACAATTTACATTACGCCCCAAAATGTTATTCTTCCTAGTGTCCTCATCTTATCAACCCTTCACCAGCCTCTAATACATTAGCTCCAGAGTCCAAATCAAACAATTTTTCCTACACAGCATTAATGATAGCACAAATCCAAATAAAATGTAGTTTTTCTTAAACACAAGTCATGAAGTTAGTAATCAGATTGTACACCAAAATCCTACTTCCTTAAAATGCCAAATTGGCAAGAATAGACATCAGCTATAAAAAAACTAGCATCTGTTAATTTTGAGGTTTACTGCCTGAATGAAAGTCTTAAGCATATTGATTACTTAAAGGAGTCAAAATAGTCTGAAAGACAAGCCACATTTTCCACATGATGAAGTAGAAACACTAAAGTATTCTCTTGTTTTCATCACCTCTGAACACCTGCAGTAAAATAAGACTAAATGATCACTACATATCAATTACATGATGGAAGAAACTCAGTCAAGGTCTACTCTGATACCGACGACATTGAACTCCAAATTAGGTCATTCAAAATGCGGGACATCCAGCTTGTCTCAAAGCCTTGGTATAACTTTGAATTCACGTACTGAGATACCAGAGGCTCAGTAATGGGCCATAAATCACTGCACTTCCATGATACTTACCAACTAAACTCAAAGAATTATAGATTCTGGCACTTAATGATCACCACTTAAAGTCACTATTAATAATCTCCAACATTAGTTAAAATTATCTATTTTTAGTTTCCTACATCCAATTCACATCCATTTTCTTCTAACAAAATTAGCATCAAATTAAATATTCCAGACAAGTTTCTCAGTTCAGAATCTGCACTCAGGTAGTGAGGTTCTAATCACGTCTCATGTGTCCTAGACTCTATGCACACGATAATGTACCAGAAAGCTTTCCACAACCAAGTTTCAGTGCAAGTATTTCACAAATTCCACCTATCAAAATGTAAAAAAACAAGGTAAAATTGGTCTAAATTGGGACAGGCAGCATCTCCGGAGTGAAGGAATGGGTGACGTTTCGGATCGAGACCATTTCTCAGACTGTCAGGGGAAAAGAAACTAGACATATGGAAGGGTAAGGTGTGAAAAGGACAGATCGAAGCAGACAATGCTCAAGGAAATGTAGAATGGTTCATAGTTGGCCAAGGGGAAGGTGACAACAAGGCATACAAACAGTAAAATTATTCAGGACAGTGAAACTAGTCGGAGAATTAAGGTGGGGGAGGGACGGAGAGAGAGAGGGAAAGTAGAGGTTACAAAGTTAGAGAAATCAATATTCATGGATTGTAAGCTTCCCAAGCGAAAAATGAGCGTAATATTCCAATAGCAAAACAATTCACCCCTCCACTCTCAACCCATTCAAATGATATATCCAGTCTCTACACAACTCCACTGGTCAGCAGTCCACCTTTCAAACTTCAATCCAAAATTTTGTCTGTATTCCAACTTGCACTGTTAAATTCATCCATCACACTGTTGCTCAATTTACACCAGTTCCTACTACAGTAATGCCCACAATTTAAAACTGCTTTCAAAGCCTCTTCCATCTCCAACCTTATTCAGCTCTGTAATGCTCAGATCTCTGCAACCCTTCCATTCTGACCTCCATGCCTCTCTGCACCAACCTGCCAAGCCCCAACTCCCCCTCCCACTCTCAGTCTGACCTTTCTGTCATGGGCCTCCTCAAGTGCCATAGTGAGGCCCACCGGAAATTGGAGGAACAGCACCTCATATTTCGCCTGGGCAGCTTGCAGCCCAGTGGTATGAACATCGACTTCTCAAACTTTAGATAGTTCCTCTGTCCCTCTCTTCCCCTCCTCCTTCCCAGATCTCCCTCTATCTTCCTGTCTCCACCTATATCCTTCCTTCGTCCCGCCCCCCTGACATCAGTCTGAAGAAGGGTCTTGACCCGAAACGTCACCCATTCCTTCTCTCCTGAGATGCTGCCTGACCTGCTGAGTTACTCCAGCATTTTGTGAATAAATACCTTTTTGTGAATAAATTGTCCCTAGTGGGTGTAGGATAGTGTTAATGTACGGGGATCACTGGGCGGCACGGACTTGGAGGGCCGAAAAGGCCTGTTTCCGGCTGTGTGTATATGATATGATATGATATGATTTGTACCAGCATCTGCAGTTATTTTCTTATACTAAATATTACAACAGGATCAGTTGGACAAGTGGGTTGAGGTATAAGTGGGAGGTGTTGCATTTTGGGAAGTCAAAACAAGGCAGGAACTTCACAGTAAAAGTCAGGGCTCTGAAGTGCATTGTAAAACAAAGAGATTTAGGAGTGCGGGTACATAGCCCCTTCACAGTGGCATCACAGGTAGATAGGGTGGTCAAGATGGCTTACAGTACATTGGCCTTCAACAGACAGGGTATATTAAGTTTAGAGGCTGTGATGTTATGTTACTGTTGTATAAGACGTTGGTGACGCTGCATTTGGAATAATGTTCAGTTCTGGTCAGGATGTTGTTAAGCTGGAAAGGGTGCAGAAAAAAATACCAGGATGTTGCCATGACTTGAGGGCCTGAGCTATCAGGAAGAGGCTGGGAAAGCCAGAACTTTATTATTGGAAGAGCATGACGCTGAGCAAGAATGTTATAGAGGCACGCAAGATCATGAGGGGAACAGATTTGGTGAAAGAGTAGAATCAAGGATGTAGGTTGAAGCGAAAGGGGAAATATTTAATAGGAACCAGAGGGGTAACTTATATGGAACAAGTTGCCAGAAAAAGTAGTTGAGGCAGGTACTATAACAACATTTAAAAGACATTGGGACAGCTACGTGGATAGGAAAGGTTTAGAGGGATATCGGACTAATGCTTGCATATTGTGTAGATGGGGCATCTTGGTTGGCATGGGAAAGTTGGGCCGAAGGGCCTATTTCCATGGTGCTTGATTCTGTGACTATGACACTTAAATCCATCCCAGTTTTTATTAATGCTCTATCTTCATCCCCACAATTTGAAGCTACATATATACCAAAACCAAGTATTCCATAAACTGCCTTCTATTCACGCGCCCTCCATGTTTGAGTACTATAATATCCAAGGCACCACTCATTTTGTTTGGACTTTTCCTTTCGGCTCTATTCTAATAAATCCATGAACAACAAATGCTTTTTAGCCTTCCATGTTCACTGCCTGACATCCTGCATTTTCTGTGTAAAAATTGCCTTTTGATGTTCCCTTAAAATTGCAAATTAATTCCACAATCTGAGTTTCTGTGCAAACCCATTAAAAATACTTGTTTTTCAGATTCATGCCAGTTTATACAGTATCTCCAAACATGTAGGTTAATTGGCTGGGTAAATGTAAAAATTGTCCCTAGTGGGTGTAGGATAGTGTTAAGGTACGGGGATCACTGGGCGGCACGGACTTGGAGGGCCGAAAAGGCCTGTTTCCGGCTGTATATATATATGATATGATATGATATTTGGCACTTGGACAGAACTCAAGGCAATGCCACAATTTACATTACGCCCCAAAATGTTATTCTTCCTAGTATCCTCATCTTATCAACCCTTCACCAGCCTCTAATACATTAGCTCCAGAGTCCAAATCAAACAATTTTTCCTACACAGCATTAATGATAGCACAAATCCAAATAAAATGTAGTTTTTCTTAAACACAAGTCATGAAGTTAGTAATCAGATTGTACACCAAAATCCTACTTCCTTAAAATGCCAAATTGGCAAGAATAGACATCAGCTATAAAAAAACTAGCATCTGTTAATTTTGAGGTTTACTGCCTGAATGAAAGTCTTAAGCATATTGATTACTTAAAGGAGTCAAAATAGTCTGAAAGACAAGCCACATTTTCCACATGATGAAGTAGAAACACTAAAGTATTCTCTTGTTTTCATCACCTCTGAACACCTGCAGTAAAATAAGACTAAATGATCACTACATACCAATTACATGATGGAAGAAACTCAGTCAAGGTCTACTCTGATACCGACGACATTGAACTCCAAATTAGGTCATTCAAAATGCGGGACATCCAGCTTGTCTCAAAGCCTTGGTATAACTTTGAATTCACGTACTGAGATACCAGAGGCTCAGTAATGGGCCATAAATCACTGCACTTCCATGATACTTACCAACTAAACTCAAAGAATTATAGATTCTGGCACTTAATGATCACCACTTAAAGTCACTATTAATAATCTCCAACATTAGTTAAAATTATCTATTTTTAGTTTCCTACATCCAATTCACATCCATTTTCTTCTAACAAAATTAGCATCAAATTAAATATTCCAGACAAGTTTCTCAGTTCAGAATCTGCACTCAGGTAGTGAGGTTCTAATCACGTCTCATGTGTCCTAGACTCTATGCACACGATAATGTACCAGAAAGCTTTCCACAACCAAGTTTCAGTGCAAGTATTTCACAAATTCCACCTATCAAAATGTAAAAAAACAAGGTAAAATTGGTCTAAATTGGGACAGGCAGCATCTCCGGAGTGAAGGAATGGGTGACGTTTCGGATCGAGACCATTTCTCAGACTGTCAGGGGAAAAGAAACTAGACATATGGAAGGGTAAGGTGTGAAAAGGACAGATCGAAGCAGACAATGCTCAAGGAAATGTAGAATGGTTCATAGTTGGCCAAGGGGAAGGTGACAACAAGGCATACAAACAGTAAAATTATTCAGGACAGTGAAACTAGTCGGAGAATTAAGGTGGGGGAGGGACGGAGAGAGAGAGGGAAAGTAGAGGTTACAAAGTTAGAGAAATCAATATTCATGGATTGTAAGCTTCCCAAGCGAAAAATGAGCGTAATATTCCAATAGCAAAACAATTCACCCCTCCACTCTCAACCCATTCAAATGATATATCCAGTCTCTACACAACTCCACTGGTCAGCAGTCCACCTTTCAAACTTCAATCCAAAATTTTGTCTGTATTCCAACTTGCACTGTTAAATTCATCCATCACACTGTTGCTCAATTTACACCAGTTCCTACTACAGTAATGCCCACAATTTAAAACTGCTTTCAAAGCCTCTTCCATCTCCAACCTTATTCAGCTCTGTAATGCTCAGATCTCTGCAACCCTTCCATTCTGACCTCCATGCCTCTCTGCACCAACCTGCCAAGCCCCACTACAATAAAACAAATGTGAACAATACATGGAAATATAAAAAACCCCTGCAAATGCTGAAAATCTAAAATAGAAACAATGATATAAAATATGGCCAATACAAGGAACTACAGATGCTAGTTTACAAAAGAGACAAGAGTCAGGCAGCATCTCTGGAGAACATGGATAGGTGACGTTTGGGGTTCCTTCAGACTAAAGAAGGCTCCCGTCACGAAATGTCATCTATCCATGTTCTCCATAGATGCTGCCTCACCCACTGAGTTACTATCTTGCATTGAAAACACAACAGGCAAGGCCACAAAAAAATGTACATGAATAGAAACATAGAAAAAAAGGTGCAGGAGGAGGCCATTTGGCCCTTCGAGCCAGCACCGCCAATCATTGTGATCATGGCTGATCATCTACAATCAGTAAACCGTGCCTGCCTTCTCCCCATATTCCCTTGATTCCACTAGCCCCTAGAGCTCTATCTAACTCTCTTTTAAAATCATCCAATGATTTGGCCTCCACTGCCTTCCATGGCAGAGAATTCCACAAATTCACAACTCTCTGAAAGACAAGCCACATTTTCCACACGATGAAGTAGAAACACTACTCACCTGAGTTTTAAATAGCCTCCCCATTATTCTTAGACTGTGGCCCCTGGTTCTGGACTCCCCCAACATTGGGATCATTTATCCTGCATGTAGCTTGTCTAATCCTTTTATGATTTTATACGTCTCTATAAGATCCCCTCTCATCCTTCTAAACTACAGTGAATACAATCCTAGTCTTTCCAATCTTTCCTCATATGACAGTCACTCCATCCCAGGGATTAACCTCGTGAACCTATGCTGCACTGCCTCAATAGCAAGGACGTCCTTCCTCAAATTAGGAGACCAAAAATGCACACAATATTCCAGATGTGGTCTCAACAAGACCCTATACAACTGCAGAAGGACCTCTTTACTCCTGTATTCCAATTGTCTCGTTATAGACAATAGGTTCCGGAGTAGGCCATTCGGCCCTTCGAGCCAGCACTGCCATTCACCGTGATCATGGCTGATCATGCACAATCAGTACCCCGTTCTTGCCTTCTCCCCATATCCCCTTATCCTTAAGAGCTCTATCTGACTCTCTCTTGAAAACATCCAGAGAATTGGCCTCCACTGCCTTCTGAGGCAGAGAATTCCACAGCTTCAAAACTCTGAGTAAAAAAGTTCTTCCTCATCTCCGTTCTAAATGGCCTACTCCTTATTCTTAAACTGTGGCCCCCGGTTCGGGACTCCCCCAACTTCGGGAACATGTTTCCTGTCTCTAGCGTGTCCAATCACTTAATGAAGACCAACATGCCATTAGCTTTCTTCACTGCCTGCTGTACCTGCACGATTACTTTCAGTGAATGGTGTACAAAGACACCAAGGTCTCGTTGCACTTCCCCTTTACCCAATCTGACACTATTGAGATAATAATCTGCCTCTTTATTTTTGCCGCCAAAGTGGATAACCTCACATTTATCTACATTATACTGCATCTGCCATGCATCTGCCCACTCACTCAACCTGTCCAAGTCACCTTGCAACCTCCTAACATCCTCTTCGCAATTCACACTGCCTCCCAGCTTTGTGTCACCCGCAAACTTGCGGCACTCCACTCTCCACTGCCTGCCATTCCGAAAAGGACCCGTTTATTCCTACTCTTTGCTCCCTGTCTGCCAATCAATTCTCTATCCATGTCTATACCCTACCCCCAATACCATGTGCTCTAATTCTGCTCACCAACCTCCCATGTGGTACCTTATCAAAGACTTTCTGAAAGTCTAGATACACTACATCCACTGGCTCCCCTTCATCCATTTTACTTGTCACATCCTCAAAAAATTCCAGAAGATTTGTCAAGCAGGATTTCCCTTCATAAATCCATGCTGACTTGGACTTATCCTTTTACCGCTAGCCAAATGCACCGTTATTACCTCTTTAATAATTGACTCCAGCATCTTCCCCACCACCGATGTCAGGCCAACTGGTCTATAATTCCCTGTTTTCTCTCTCTCGCTCCTGTCTTGAAAAGTGGGATAACATTAGCTATCCTCCAATCCACATGAACTGATCCTGAATCTATTGAAAATTGAAAAATTATCACCAATGCGTCCACGATTTCTTGAGCCACCTCCTTGAGTACCCTGGGATGCAGACCATCAGGCCCTGGGGATTTATCAGCCTTCAATCCCATCAGTCCACCCAATACTATTTCTCGCCTAATGCAAATTTCTTTCAGTTCCTTTGTCTCCCTTGAACCTCTGTCCACTAGTACATCTGGGAGATTGTTTGTGTCTCCTTAGTGAAGACATCTGAAATACCTGTTCAACTCTTCCGCCATTTCCTTGCTACCCATAATAATTTCACCCGTTTCTGCCTTCAAGAGATCCACATTTGTCTTTACTAATCTTTTTCTCTTAACATACCTCAAGAAGCTTTTACTGTCCTTCTTTATATTCTTGGCCAGCTTCGTTTCGTACCTCATCTTTTCAGCCCGTATTGGTCTTTTTGCTATCTTCTGTTGTCCTTTGAAAGTTGCCCACTCCTCTGGCTTCCCGCTACTCTTTGCTATCTTATGGATCTTTTCTTTTGGTTTTATTCCATCTCTAACTTCCCTTGTCAGCCACTGTTGGCTCTTACTTCCCTTTGAATCTTTCTTCCTCTTTAGAATGAAATGACCCTGCATCTTCTCAATTATGCCCAGAAATTCCTGCCATTGCTGTTCCACCGTCATTCCTGCTAGGATCCCTTTCTATTCGACCTTGGTCAGCTCCTCTCTCATCCCTGCATAGTCCCCTTTGTTCAACTGCAACACCGACATTCCTGGTTTAACCTTTTCCCTCTCAAATTGCAGATGAAAACTAATCATATTCGTTTTGAGAACATGAGAATAAAGAATGTTTCCAAAATGTCTGATTTTTGTTAAGAAGAGGGACTTGATGGCTGTGGTTGTTATATTTGGCACAAGATCCAAAGCAAATTTAACATGCAAAAATTAGAAGCCTGGATGTGGCGACCTGCCTAACCTGATTAGGAACTACCTAATCCCCTGAAAAAAGTTGCTAAGAGCTGGAAAGTAAATAGTTAAAATAACATACAACAACTACAGCATGGAAACAGGCCTGTCCGGCCCTACCAGTCCACGCCGACCATTCTCCCTGACCTAGTCTCATCTACCTGCACTCAGACCATAACCCTCCAATCCCCTCCTATCCATATACCTATCCAATTTACTCTTAAATAATAAAATCGAGCCAGCCTCCACCACTTCCACCGGAAGCCCATTCCATACAGCCACAACCCTCTGAAGGAAGTGGAGGGGAATTTCATTTTAGTGGGACTCTGAACTACTTCTTGAAAAGTGGTGGCGGAGGGGAGTAACACTCACCACATAAACAAATAACTGAATGTGCACTGAAAGTGCCATTATTTTACAGTCATGGAAGTGTCCAGCATTTTGTTTTTAAAATAGCCTTGCATCTGAAGCATACAATTTCACAATTCTATGAAAGCTCTGGAATTCTCACTCCTTTTCATACAGACTCTCCTTCAAATCTACTTCTTTGATTAAACGTTTGGTCACCGATCCTAAGCTCTTTACAAGGCTCATTGCCAAATTTGACAAAAGATTTTCATGGTAGCATTTCCACTATCCACACATGCTATTTCCAGCATTTTTATTTTCAACAACTGCAGTTTTCTTTTTTATCCAACCTAATTTGACACTGAATATCAAAACTTGTGAAACAATTTGCTGTGAAAGCTACTATTTTACTCTTGTGCATAAAAGTCCGACTATATTCCCCAAATTACTACAGCAACTCCACTTCAATGTACTTTACTGATGGCCATTGGAACATTGTGTAGAACGTCGAAGTATTCAATCTTCAAAATGCCTAAAAAACTTGTCCAAAATTTAGACTGCAAGGACATGTTAAAACCAATTATTAGGTATCAGACATTCTGACAAAATACCACTGAGGTCAATGTGGGTGGCACAGTGGCTCAGCCGGTTGCCTTGTTGCCTCACGGCGCCAGAATCACTGTCAGGTACTGTCTGTATGGACTTTACACATTCTCTCTGTGACCACGTATGTTTCCTCCAACATCCTAAAGACATGTGGGTATATAGTTAAAGACAAAATGCTGGAGTAACTTAGCAGGTCAGGCAGCATCTCTGGATAGAAGGAATGGGTGACGGTTCGGGTCGAGACCCTTCTTCAGACTGATAAGATAGTTATAGGTATATAGTTAACTGGCTTCAGTAAATTGCCCCTAGTATGGGAACAGACATGGAAGCGAGCAACACAGGGGCCCCACACGGGACGCTGCTCTGTCCGTTCCTGTTTACCATTTACACCTCGGACCTCTGATACAACTCGGACTCCTGCCACCTGCAGGTGTTTGCACAACTCTGCAATTGTGGGCTGTATCAATGAGAGGAAAGCTGAATACAGAGGTGTAGTCAACAACTTTGTTGACTGGTGTGGGCAGAATCACCTGCAGCTCACACTGACAAGACTGAGGAGCTTGTGGTGGGCTTTAGGAGACGACGAACACCTCTGTCTCTATCAAGGGTATGGATGTGCAGTTTACCAAGAACCTTGGAGTTTACCTGGACAGTAAACTGGACTGGTTCAGGAACGCTGAGGCAGTGTATAAGAAGGAACAGAGCCATCTGTACTTTCTGAAAAGGCTCTGCTTCTTCAACGTCTGCAGTAAGATGCTGCAGATGTTCAGCCAATCGGTGGTGACAAGTGCCATCTTCTTCGCTGTTGTGTGCTGGGGTGGCAGAGCGAAGGCCGCAGACGCCAACAGAATTAACAAGCTCACCAGGAAGGCTGGCTCCTCAAACTGTGGAGCATCCTGGACAATACAACTCACCCCATCCATGACACACCGGTCAACCTGAGGAGCACCTTCAGTAACAGACTGGTTCCACCAAGATGCAGCACAGAACACCACAGGAGATCCTTTTTCCCTGTGGCTATCAAACTATACAAATCCTTCTGTCGTGGGGTAGAGTGACACCCCTTCCCCTTCCCCCTCCCCAATCTTTGCACATCCCCAATCTTGGACTTTCCACGTCACTTTAATTTCATGTTTCAAGCATCCTGCTGTGTTTTATGACTGTTGGCAGAACAATTTCCCTCCTGGGATAAATAAAGTTCTATTGTATCGTATGCAAAAGTGGAACAACATAAAAGTAGCGTGAATGGGTGGTCAAAGGCTAACATGGATTCAGTGGGTCCAAGGGCCTGTTTACTTGCTGAATCACTACACTAAACCAAAATAAATTAAAATACTGTTTTTTACAAAAGACAGCTTCAAGCTTGCTACACTGTAGATTCCATCCTTTTAGCAAATGTAAATGTTCTTAAACCAAGCTAAATTTAACTAGTACACCAGGGTGCTGAAATTTATAGATGCAAAGTAATTGAGTAATATAGTAATATAGTAATATAGGGCGGCACGGTAGCGCAGCGGTAGAGTTGCTGCTTTACAGCGAATGCAGCGCCGGAGACTCAGGTTCGATCTTGACTACGGGTGCTGTACTGTAAGGAGTTTGTACGTTCTCCCCGTGACCTGCGAGGGGTTTTCTCCGAGATCTTCGGTTTCCTCCCACACTCCAAAGACGTACAGGTATGTAGGTTAATTGGCTAGGTAAAGGTAAAAATTGTCCCTAGTGGGTGTAGGATAGTGTTAATGTGCGGGGATCGCTGGGCGGCACGGACTTGGTGGGCCGAAAAGGCCTGTTTCCGGCTGTATATATATGATATGATATGATGATATGATAGTATGGTATAGATCAGAATGAAAGGTTCTTATATTTGGAAAACCATAGGTCAGTCATTTACAAATGCAGATATTTTTTTAATGAAGTTTGTGCAGTTGCAAAACTAGCATTTATGTACTATTGAGACACTGCACAGCACTCAAATTATGATTCATGAACAGCATGCTACTTATAAACCAATTGAGACAATCATAGGACAATTTTCCAATCTGAAAAAAAATTATTTTGTGCAGTCTCTTATCGTCTCTCTTATAAAGGCATTTGCTTTCAGTGATCCTGTCATAGAAACATAAAAATAGGTGCAATAATAGCAATAATGTCCTTCCTCAAATTAGGAGACCAAAACTGCAACCCAGAGTTGTGAATTTGTGGAATTCTCCACCCCAGGAGGCAGTGGAGGTCGATTCCCTGGATGCATTCAAAAGAGAGTTAGATGGAGTTCTTAGGGCCAGCAGAATCAAGTGATATGGGATGATCAGTAGAGCCAGGATGTTTAGGCGCTATAAATCTCTGAAATAAGCAGGCAAATAGGCATAATAAATTTACAAAAATGACACGAAAAAAGGCATTTATTGACAACAAAAATCCATAAAAAGTCAAGTATTTTCAAAAATGATAATATAATAGTATGCTACATTAAATGACCAAAGTTGCCTGGTTGCACATAATTACTAGCATTACTAGCATATTTTTCAAATTATCTGGTGTCTGTCAGAAAGAATATGCTTCAGTTGTGAAAAACATCTTCCTACCCCAGCTGAGGTCACTGGTGCATACCCGAAACAAGCTACAGACTCTATATTCATGTCGATATCTTGTGCATAACAACTACCTTTGAGAACTTTAGCTATTTTTGTATTTCTTTAAGATCTTTGTTACCTAAAATCACTCTCTCACATTTTCCTTGTATATCTTTACCTACATCGCCAGGAACTTTACGAATATCGTCAGTTACTTTGTTGAAAACCTGCAAGTTATTCAACTAATGTTTCACCACGTTTCTCAAGGGAAGTGATAGCTTGTGGGAAGTTTGCAAAATTGGAAGCATTAAACACAAGATCGTGGTGGAGGGACTTTTTCTGCATGATTTCACTGACGATCCTGTTTGCAGCAGATTCTTCCTCAAAATAGTTGACGATTTATTTTATCTTTCCAAAATTTGCAGCATAGTAGATACAGCAGAGACCCATGTACCTCACTCACCTTGTCAAAACAGGGTGAGGAGGTAGGGGAATCTTGGGTGCCATTTCCTTGAACCACTGCACACGTGTCGGTGCTTTGAGGAAGATTTACTTGACATTGGAAACAAGCTACGTATGTGCTCGGCAATTCTATGGAGTCTGTGAGCTAAGCATGTCAAATGCAACATTTCGGGGAATAAAACTTTAAGAGCACAAGCAGCTTTTTTCATGTACGGAGCTGCATCAGTCACAAACATTCTCGTGTTTTATACCTTCTGGCTAAAATACAGCAAGTGAAGATGTAAACAACTGATTTGTTTTCCAATTTTCACAGTGGAATTCCAGCATCAATGAATGCCTTGCACAGATCACTCGAAAACTCAGATTTGCGATTGGAGCCAGCAGTAAATGTAGTGATCAGACAAGCTTGCGTATTTCCCGCCTTGTTTCTCTGCCGCCGACTTGTGTTTAGCTGTCTGTACATGCTGGGAGACAAAATATTTCTTCTCATAATTCACTGCTTTCTCACATGCGTTGCAAAACAGCACACGGTTGCCTGTAGAGAATATATCACTCCCGTACACTCTCACCAAATCGTTCAGTTTTCTATAAGGCGATGACTTGACTTAAGACATTTTGACGCTTGCAGGGATAGATCCTACAGGAGCGGGGATGCAGACCTCTACAGGCAGGCCAAGTACAAGCTCAGAAGAGGAATCAGAACTGCCAAGGAAAGGTACTCTGAGAAGTTGAGGAAAAAATAAGGTTTGCCTTAATCGACAAACCTGAGTTATTTTTAAAAATATGGTCTCCATTTATTGAATTTTTAGAAAAGTAAATGGGTTTGGCACAGGACTAAAATAAAAAAAATTAAATTAAAAGTTGAAACTTGAGTTGGGGGTTGGATGTACAGCTGTGGTTTTTGTCTCCCGGATCTACTCCCGTTAATTTTTATTGTTAGATCCTTTTTTTTTTTAACCTTCTTACTCTCTCTCCCCAAGTTTATAGTTTTATATTTTTATTTTTACTTTCTCTCTTCAAAAATTTAAAAATTGAAGCTATGTAAGAACTTTGTAACAAATGTGTTTTTTCTTATTTCTATTTGTACATATGCTTTTCAAAAATAAAATAATAAAAAAAAAATAAAAAAAGAAGTTGAGGAGCAAGTTTGGAAGGGCTTGCAAGAAATCACAAACTACAAGAGGAAAACTTGGACAATCGGCAGCTGACCAACGACCTGAACGAGTTCTACTGCAGGTTCAATAAACAGAAACTTAACCCTGGTACCCCCTCCCCCTCCCCAACCACCACTTCACACCTACTCACAGCTTGACTTCAGTTTGAAAAGACTGGACCCTTCCCCACCCACCCCTCTCCAATCCCCACTTAACACCCACTTACAGCCTGACTGCAAAAGACTGGGGCCTCGCCCACTGCCCACGAATGAACGACCGACAGCGGTGCATCCAGTTTCACCCCGGTGGTGGAAATTGTCTTGTAAGTTACGTTAACACGGCAAAAAAGGCTGATTTAGGCACTAGATCATGAAAAAGGCATTATCTTGCTGAAATCATCCAAAAAGGCATGAAAAGGCACATGGCAAAATCCTGGCTTAATCAGCCATGATCACATTGAATGGCGGTGCTGGATCGAAGGTAAAATGCTCCCAATATTGGGCGAGTCCAGAACCAGGGGCCACAGTCTTAGAATAAAGGGGAGGCCATTTAAAACTGAGGTGAGAAAAAACTTTTTCACCCAGAGAGTTGTGAATTTGTGGAATTCTCTGCCACAGAGGGCAGTGGAAGCCAAATCACTGGATGGATTAAGAGAGAGTTAGATAGAGCTCTAGGGGCTAGTGGAATCAAGGGATATGGGGAGAAGGCAGGCACAGGTTATTGATTGGGGACGATCAGCCATGATCACAATGAATGGCGGTGCTGGCTCGTAGGGCCGAATGGCCTCCTCCTGCACCTATTTTCTATGTTGTGGAGGCTAAGACTTTGGGTATTTTGGGAGGGGGAAGGGGAGGGGGAAGGGGACGGAGGAGAGGGAGGAGAGGGTAGAGGCAATGCAGGAGAGGCAACCCTCTCGTAAACCTTGAAATCAGGATTGAATGTCAACAAAACAAAAGTATGAAGTAGACTCCTACATGTATAAAACAATAACTGCAGATGCTGGTACAAATCGAAGGTATTTATTCACAAAATGCTGGAGTAACTCAGTAGGTCAGGCAGCATCTCAGGAGAGAAGGAATGGGTGACGTTTCGGTCGAGACCCTTCTTCAGACTACATGCATAAAGTTCAATTGTAAAATTATGTAAAATGTTCTGGGAGCTGGTGGGTCTGAGCACCATTCAGTGATCCTTACTGCTAACAGTACTAACCATTGTAGGATGTGTACAAGAGATTTAGAAAGATAGGACCAGAACGGCCTTAAACTACAAATAAGAACAGTTTGGAGCATTCATTCAGCAGGAAAATGAATGGGAGTCCTGACAGAGGTCTTTAAAACCATGTGTAAGAAAATAACTGCAGATGCTGGTACAAATCGAAGGTATTTATTTCACAAAATGCTGGAGTAACTCAGCAGGTCAGGCAGCATCTTGGAGAGGAGGAATGGGTGACGTTTCGGGTCGAGACCCTACTTCAGACTGATGTCAGTGGGGCGGGACAAAGGACGGATATAGGTGGAGACAGGAAGATAGAGGGAGAACTGGGAAGGAGGAGGGGAAGAGAGGGACAGAGGAACTATCTAAAGTTGGAGAAGTCAATGTTCATACCTCTGGGCTGCAAGCTGCCCAAGCAAAATATAAGGTGCTGTTCCTCCAATTTCCAGTGGGCCTCACTATGGCACTGGAGGAGGCCCATGACAGAAAGGTCAGACTGGGAGTGGGAGGGGGAGTTCCATGACAGAAAGGTCGGACTGGGAGTGGGGTACCATTATAGATGAGGTTATACCATTATAGATTTCTTCCATTATAGATGAGGCTCTCACTAGGGCCTCTTCTACATCCCGCTCGTTCTCACCTTCCACCCCACCAGCCAGCGTATCCAACAAATCATCCTCCAACATTTCCGTCACCTACAACGGGATCCCACTACTGGTCACATCTTCCCAACCCCTCCCTTTTCGGCGTCCGCAGAGACCGCTCCCTCCGTAACTCCCTGGTCCACTCGTCCCTTCCTACCCAAACCACCCCCTCCCCGGGCACTTTCCCCTGCAACCGCAGGAGATACAACACCTGTCCCTTTACCTCCCCCCTCAACTCCATCCAAGGACTCAAACAGTCATTCCAGGTGAGACAGAGGTTCACCAGCACCTCCTCCAACCTCATCTATTGTATCCGCTGCTCTAGATGTCAACTTCTTTACATCAGCGAAACCAAATGCAGACTCAGCGATCGTTTCGCTCAACACCTTCGCTCAGTCCGCCTTAACCAACCTGATCTCCCGGTGACTGAGCACTTCAACTCCCCCTCCCACTCTGACCTTTCTGTCATGGGCCTCCTCCAGTGCCATAGTGAGGCCCACCGGAAATTGGAGGAACAGCACCTCATACCTCAGCTTGCAGCCCAGCGGTATGAACATTGACTTCTCTAACTTTAGATAGTTCCTCTGTCCCTCTCTTCCCCTCCCCAGTTCTCCCTCTATCTTCCTGTCTCCACCTATATCCTTCCTTTGTCCCGCCCCCCCTGACATCAGTCTGGGGAAGGGTCTCGACCCGAAACGTCACCCATTCCTTCTCTCCAAGATGCTGCCTGACCTGCTGAGTTACTCCAGCATTTTGTGAAATAAATACCTTCTTTAAAACCATGAATGAATTAGGTAGTGTACAAATGGAGGACTACTTCCACTAATTTAATAAATCAAACCCAAGCCCTCAAAATCCAAGGTTATTGCAAATCAATTGGCAAGGGAAAAATTAAAAAGATATGACTGTGCTTGGATCATTAAACCCTGCCTTGGGAGGCAATGGAGAGAACTTCTTGGAAATAGGAAAAAGGAAACTTCTTGGAAATATATAAAGAAAACTTCTTGGAAATATAACAAGCTAAAAGGCAGACATTGTGTAAAATGCAAGTACAGATGACTTAGCTGAATGATGTTACTAAGCACCCATTTAAATCCTAATAAATATCACAAAAATATCGCAATGAACAATCAGCTCAATAGACCGTTTAAATTAAAGATCAGGATCTTTTAGTTGGAAAAAATTAGCAATGGTGATGAAACTGATTTGGGTTGCTTGGTTAAGAACAAGGGAAGCAGCAGTGAAATCATCATGAGCACCATTACTTCAGATTCCCATTAAGATTTATCAAATCCTAAATTCCTTTGATTTAATCAAATTAAGATCACCAATTGCATGAATAATAATAATATATTCCTTTATTCGTCCCACTCCGGGGAAAATCACCACCACATCCAGAGCATAGTGATCTGGGTGACACCACAACATATCTACAGCAGCATAAATGTAGAGCAGAAATTCAGTAACCAATTTATAAAAATCACTTTGAAATACAAAGAAATACAAAGGCATCTCACCAAAGATCAGTAACGGCAGCCACAAAACCCCAGATGCTCTGAATGCAAGGTTCCTCCCAAGATTCAGATCTGAAATCAAATAAGTACCAATTAGTGTGTTGCCACACTGCAGCCTCAAACCAGCACTCTCAGCAAGTCAACCACATTGGGCAACGAGAAGTCACATGCAGCATGACTGCTGACAGAGTTTCCTGATATAATCATATCATATCATATCATATCATATACATACAGCCGGAAACAGGCCTTTTCGGCCCTCCAAGTCCGTGCCGCCCAGTGATCCCCGTACATTAACACTATCCTACACCCACTAGGGACAATTTTTACATTTACCCAGCCAATTAACCTACATACCTGTACGTCTTTGGAGTGTGGGAGGAAACCGAAGATCTCGGAGTAAACCCACGCAGGTCACGGGGAGAACGTACAAACTCCTTACAGTGCAGCACCCGTAGTCAGGTTCGAACCTGAGTCTCCGGCGCTGCATTCGCTGTAAAGCAGCAACTCTACCGCTGCGCTACCGTGCCGCCCTTATCGTGTTTCTGTACTGAAATTAATGAGCTCAGATTTGAACATCCCCATTTTTGTGGTTAACTTTTTCAAAGAAACTCAAAACTTCCTTCTTCAATTCCTCTTTGTCCCCAGAACCAGAAGAGAAAAAAATATCAAAGAAAAAGTCACCATTTGGTAGTTGGTCACAAGGACTTGTATATATTCGGTATGTTTTCAGTGAAGGCCAGGAGTAGCAGCAGCAAGGACGACCATTGGCAGTCAGTGAGTGAGTGAGTGAGTGAGTGAGTGAGTGAGTGAGTGAGTGAGTGAGTGAGTGAGTGAGTGAGTGAGTGAGTGAGTGAGTGAGTGAGTGAGTGAGTGAGTGAGTGAGTGAGTGAGTGAGTGAGTGAGTGAGTGTGAGTGACAGGGAAAGTCTGTTTAAAAAAGAGTGCCGTTTGCAGTGTTTCAGTGAAGGTTGGGAGAAGCGCATAGACCTTCAAGCTGGTCAGAGGAAGGCAGGTTAGGAATGAGTGCATGGATTGGCTGAGCAATTAAATTAGAAGATTGGTAAATTGGCCAATTACTCAATTTATCGACTAATATGAGCAAGGTTTGCTCAAGGGGAACGGCCCTGTGAGGAAAGTGAGAGTCTTTGGCATGGAAGCTACATTTGTTTGAACCTTTATTTGTGATTTTTGACACTCAAGAAATGGCAGGCAAGTTGGTGCAGTGTGTTTCCTGCAGGATGTGGGAAGGCAGGGACACTGCTAGAGCTTCTGGGAACTACACCTGCAGAAATTGTGTCCAGGTGCAGCTCCTGAATGGACGTGTTGTGGAGTTGGAGAAGCAGCTGGATGACCTCAGAGCCATCCGGGAAGAAGAGAGCTTCCTGGACAGGACCTACTGTGAGGTTGTCACGTCAAGGATTCAGGACAAGCGAAGGTGGGAGACCGTGACAAAGGGGAGTAAACATGGACTACAGGAGACCCCGGTGGCTGTGCTTAATGTAAACAGGTACACCCTCTTTGGAGTTGTTGGGGCAGAAGACACTTCCAGTCCGAGTGGCGGACAGGTTGGTGGCTCCAATCCTGGTAATGAGACTTGACCGGCGAGGCCAACGTCAAGCAGAGCCATAGTGGTGGGTGACTCCATTGTCTGAAGTGCAGACAGGAGATTCTGTGGCGGCAGGCGAGACTCGAGAATGGTCTGTTGCCTCCCTGGTGCCAGGGTTCAAGATGTCCTGGATTGACTTCAGAACATCCTCAAGAGGGAAGGTGAACAGCTGGAAGTAGTTGTGCACGTGGGCACAAACGATGTCAGGAGGAAGAGGAAGGAGGTGCTGCAATGTCAGTTTAGAGATTTAGGAAGAAGACTGAGAAGTAGGACTTCTAAGGTGGTTATCTCTGGATTGCTTCCAGTACCTTGTGCTGGTGAGGGCAGGAACAGGGAGATAGGGGATGTGAATGTGTGGCTGAGGGGTGCAGGGAGCAGGGATTTAGATTTCTAGACTACTGGGATCTTTTCTGGGGTAGGGGTGACCTGTACAAAAGGGACGGGTTACACCTTAACTGGAGGAGGAACAGTGTTCTGGCAGGCAGGTTTGCTAGTACTACACGTGTGGGTTTAAACTAAATAGTGGGGGGGGGGGGGGGTGGGGTTGACAAAGTGGGAATATAAAGATGGAGTTAAAAGGGAAGTGAATACAGGAAAGGTTGCAAAAAACTCCCAAATTAACGAGAAGAAAAGTTTGAGAAGGGATAACAGAGTAAGGTCAGGGCCAATAGTGTGAGAGGGGAGGTGAATACAGAAGTTAAAGTGTTGTATTTGAATGTGTGAAGTATAAAAACTAAGGGGATGTGCTTGAGGCTCAGTTAGACATTGGCAAGTATGATGTTGTGGCAATTACAGAGACATGGCTGCAAGAGGGCTGGGAGCTGAATATTCAGGGGTATATGTCCTATCGAAAAGACAGACGGTGGGCAGAGGGGGTAGTATAGCTCTGTTGGTAAGGAATGATATTCAGTCCCTTGCAAGGGGGGACATAGAATCAGGAGATGTAGAATTAGTATGGACCGAACTGAGAAATTGTAAGGGTAAAAATACCCTAATGGGAGTTATCTACAGGCCCCCAAACAGGATATAACTAGGAAAATGGACAGGGGAGAGCCAGTGGATGTAGTGTACCTGGACTTTCAGAAAGCCTTCGACAAGGTCCCACATAGGAGATTAATGGACAAAATTAGAGCACATGGTATTGGGGGTAGGGTACTGACATGGATAGAAAATTGGTTGGCAGACAGGAAACAAAGAGTAGTGATAAATGGGTCCTTTTCAGAATGACAGGCAGTGACTAGTGGGGTACCGCAAGGCTCGGTGCTGGGACCGCAGCTATTTACAATATACATTAATGACTTGGATGAAGGGATTAAAAGTAACATTAGCAAATTTGCAGGTGGCACAAAGCTGGATGGCAGTGTGAACTGTGAGGAAGATTGCTACGAGGTTGCAGGGTGACTTGGACAGGTTGTGTGAGTGGGCAGATGCATGGCAGATGCAGTTTAATGTGGATAAATGTGAGGTTATCCACTTTGGTGGTAAGAACAGGAAGGTAGATTATCATCTGAAAGGTGACAAGTTAGGAAAAGGGGAAGTACAAAGAGATCTGGGTGTCCTAGTTCATCCGTCACTGAAAGGAAGCATGCAGGTACAGCAGGCAGTGAAGAAAGCCAATGGAATGTTATAACTTCACAACAAGAGGAGTTGAGTATAGGAGCAAAGCAGTCCTTCTGCAGTTGTATAAGGCCCCAGTGAGACCACACCTGGAGTATAGTGTGCAGTTTTGGTCTCCAAACTTGAGGAAGGACATTCTTGCTATTGAGGGAGTGCAGCGTAGGTTCACGAGGATAATTCCCGGAATGGCGGGACTGTCGTACGTTGAAAGACTGGAGCGACTGGGCTTGTATACACTGGAATTTAGAAGGATGAGAGGGGATCTTATTGAAACATAAGATTATTAAGGGATTGGACATGCTAGGGGCAGGAAACATGTTCCCAATGTTGGGGGAGTCCCGTACCAGGGGCCACACTTTAAGAATAAGGGGTAGGCCATTTAGTACGGAAATGAGGGAAAGTTAAATGAAGTGAACAAAATGTATACGCGTGTGGAATTAAAATCAGATTAGTCCAAAGGGAGCTTGATGGTAACAGTGGATTTGGCGGAGTAAAGGTTTTGTGCCATATCATTAAAACTCAAAGTCAGAGTATGAACAGGAAATAAAATATTTCCAAAACAGCCTTGGTAAGCAGTTGTGTTAGACTGTTGACTTAAATTCAATTTGCTTCCTGGTGCGACACGCGGCTGAATCAGTGAGCTTTGCCAATAGATAATATGATGCACAGCTACATTAAACTACCCTAATCATGCGGTATGTTTTATCAAAGGTCAGAGCGTTGAGCACAAGAGTCTGGAAGCAATGCTGCAAAAAGCTAGAGTAACTCAGCGGGACAAGCAGCATATCTGGAGAGAAGGAATGGGCGACGTTTCGGGTTGAGACCCTTCGTCAGACTGGTCAGGGATAAGGAAAACAAAAGATAGGCGATAATATAGAGAGATAACGAACAATGAATGAAAGATATGCAAAAAAAGTAACAATGAGAAAGGAAACAGGCCATTGTTAGCTGTTTGTTGGGTGAAAACGAAAAGCTGTGCGACTTGGGTGGGGGAGGGATAGAGAGAGAGGGAATGTTGGGTCTACCTGAAGTTAGAGAAATCAATATTAATACTACTGGGCTGTAAGCTGCCCAAGTGAAATATGAGATGCTGATCCTCAAATTTGTGTTTAGCCTCACTCTGACAATGGAGGAGACCTAGGACAGAAAAGTGTGTGTGGGAATGGGAAGGAGAATTAAAGTGTTTAGCAACCGGGAGATCAGGTAGGTTCAGGCGGACTGAGCGTTGCGAGAGCAATGATGCAGTTATTTAGGACTTTGGTTAGGCAAAATTGTGAGTATTGTGGGTAGTTCTGGTTGCCCCATTACAGTTGGGGCATGAAGGATTATAGCGGGTGCAGGAGGTTTACCAGAATTCTGCCTGGATTAAAAGGTTAGAGGTTAGACAAATTTGGATTGTTTTTTCCTTAAGTGGCAGGCACCTGCTGAAAGTGTGTAAAGTTATGAGATACAGATAATCAGAACGTTTGTGCCAGAGTGGAAATGTCAAAGACTTGAGTACGTAGCACTGGGGTGAGAACAGCAAAGTTTAAAGGAGATGTGCAAGACAAGTGTATTTTAAAGTTGTGGGTGCTACCAAAGGCGGTGGTGGAGGCAGATACAAGAGAAGGAATGGGTGACTTTTCGGGTAGTTTTCAGGGGTGTTTAAGAGGACAGGCACATGGATATGCAGAGAATGGAGGGATCTGATTCAGGTGAGGCAGAGATTAATTGAACCTGGCATTTTGTTTGGCACAGGCATTATGGGCCATAGGGTTAATTCTTTGCTGTGCTGGTCCATATCAAAAATAACACTAATTTCACCACGACCTATTCTGCAATTAAATGGGATTAAATACACTTCTAAAATCTGGCATGACCATTTTGAACTGCATTTTCTTTTCAATTTTTTCCCATGTCAAGTTACTTTCCCACACACCAGTGTAAACCTATTCTTAAATGCTCCCTGCATCAATTAGTGGAGATGTTATAGGATTACAATGTACAAAATGGCATTAGCAGAATTAGACTATCAATCACCATTATGGTGTACTGTTATTCTGATTTACTGCATTCCCAAATGAATACAGACATAGAATTATACAACAGAGCGTAGAAGGCCTCCATCTTTCTCCATCCCACCCCTTTTAAATCTTTCCCTTCTCACCTTAATCATGTCCCCTCCAGTTGTACACCCTCCCAATTATGGAAAAGGACTGATTATTCACCTTATATCATATCATATCATATATATACAGCCGGAAACAGGCCTTTTCGGCCCACCAAGTCCGTGCCGCCCAACGATCCCCGTACCTACACCCCTTATGGATTTTATAAACTTCTCAGCCACTGTGCTCCAAGAAAAACAGTCCAGACTATCCAGTCTCTCCTCATGCCTGAAACCAGTCACAACAACATCCTTGTGGGTTTTTTACTGCACCTCCTCTAGCTTAAATCACCTCCTTCCTATAGTATTGCAACCAGAATTGTACACAATACTTATAAGTGGGGTTTCACATATCTTATAACATCCCAACTCTTGTACTTTCTGTCCAATGATGGCAAGCATGCCACACACCATCTTGTCGACCTGTGCCACCACTTTCAGGGAAATCGTTACTCTGCCAAACTGCATGGGACCTAGCACAATCCCAATTAAAATACATTTCATTAACACAACCTCAATAAAACACATCAGAAGACATTTGTGGATTGTGGATGATCAGCCATGATCACAATGAATGGCGGTGCAGGCTCGAAGGGCCGAATGGCCTCCTCCTGCACCTATTTTCTATGTTTCTATGTTTCTAACTTCTCCAACCATCCTCCAAGGGTGTAGGATAGAACTAGTGTAAGGGTGATCGTAGGTCGGCAGGAGGGGTGGAAGGGCCTCTTTCCACACTGTATCTCTAAGCTAAACTAAAATTCTGCCCAGTGGTATATGCATGTTTGAGACCATGATTGCCAGCCATATTGCAGGCGTAGTATCATCTTAGTGGAATGTGAACAATGTCAATTAAGATAGACACAAAAAGATGGAGTAACTCAGCGGGTCAGACAGCGCCTCTGGAGAAAAGGATTAGGTGACATTTCTGGTCAAGACCCTTTGAGAATCTTACTACGCAGAGGCACAGTCATACTCTTCTGAGAAGGGTCTCAATGTGAGACGTCACCTATTCCTTTTCTCCAGAGATGCTGTCTGACCCACAGAGTTACTCCAGCATGTTATGTCTATCTTGGGTCTAAACCAGCATCTGCAGTTCCTTCCTTCACAATGTCATAATTAAGTTGACATTTAACGATCAGTGGCAGGAGCCGTGGTTAGCTTTCCCTTCTAGCCTCGCCTCAATCTTACCTCAGGGATGCTCGATTCTGTTGTAGCAAACCCAGCAACTGCACTGTCTGAGTTGAGCCACCCACTGGATTTAGCCATGGTCGTCCTTCAATATGTATTAGTAAATCAAATGGTTATTGTGTCTGTGTTAAACCTTACACGGGCTGTCTGTTCACAGCTGGCTTGCTTTCCAGTCTTGCCAAATTTTTTGATTAATATGTTCACAAGCTCAGTTGCTCCCACTGAATCCAACAACTTGCAGTGTCATAGAGTGATACAGTGTGGAAACAGGCCCTTCGGCCCACCGACCAACATGTCCCATCTACACTAGTCCCACCTGCCTGCGTTTGTCCCACATCCCTCCAAACCGGTCCTATCCATGTACTTGTCTAATTGTTTCTTCAATAATGCGATAGTCCCTGCCACAACCACCTCCTCTGGCAGCCTGTCCGTATACCCACCACTCTTTGTGAAAATGTAACCCTCAGATTTCTATTAAATCATCCCTCCTTCACCTTAAACCTGTGTTCTCTAATGTCAGACGCTGGCTGATTTGGTGACATTGATGGGTCTGTGGGCGGATGTAGGTCAGACAAGGGGCACACAGCTTTCTTACCCTGAAGGGGATTGTCATCCATGTGGGCTATTACACCAGCCTGGTAGTTTCACAGTGTGCAGGAAGGAACTGCAGATGCTGGTTTACACCGAAGATAAACACAAAATGCTGGAGTAACTCAGCGGGTCAGTCAGCATCTCTGGAGAGAAGGAGTAGGTGGTGTTACAGGTCGGAACCCTTCTTCAGACTCTGGACTAGCTGGACTCCGTCCCTGTTGCAACTGAGGGGAGGGGAGGGGGAGCAAGAGCAGAGCTAGGTGGTACAGAGACCAGTATGAGGGCCTCATCTGTGATAGTGGGGGGGAACCCATAATCGTATTTGTATAAACGTCCACAGTTACCTGGGCCACACTTCTTCCCACCATGCCTCTTGCAAATACTCTATCCCCTGCTCCCAATTCCTCCGTTTCTGCTGCATCTACAACCAAGATGAGGTGTTCCATTCTGAGATGTCCTCATTCTTTAGGGAATGAGGACATTCCCACACGTGTCTCCTCTGTATCCCGTAGTTCCACTCTAGCTCCCCCATATCCCTTGTAGTCCCCCCTAGTCCAGTCTGAAGAAGGGTTCCAATCCATAACGTCACCCATTCCTTCTCTCCAGAGATGCTGCCTGTCTCGCTGAGTTACTCCAGCACATTGTGTTTATCTTCTGGTAGTTTCACGGTCACCTTTACAATACAGGTATTTTATTCTTGTTTCATTTAATTATTTGCACTTGAATTCTCAATGGAACAGTTGAGTAATTTTCATTAGTTCCAAGCTCCAGGTTCTACACTCTCCTCCAGTAAGTTAATCATCGTGTAACTATGCCAGTAAGCTGTGTGCAACAGTGGAAAACCCTTTCAGCTTGGAATTTCTGGTAATATTAAAAATTTACTCAAGATACGGCCATGAATGGCAAGAACTTTAGTCACTAGGAGAAATGATTGCAGTCCTTGTAATATTATTTATGTGTATCTCCAGAGATGTTGCCTGTCCTGCTGAGTTAAGGGCCTGTCCTACGTAGGTGATTTTAAGGCGACTGTCGGTGACTAGGCTGTCGCCGAGCGTTTGCCGGGGTGTGGCGGGCATGATCGTGAGGAATCTTCAATGAATCGTAGCAGATCTCGGCGCGTCGCGGAAAAATTTTCCAGATTAAAATTTCTCTGCGACAGCTGGCTTGTGGCCAGGTATCGTTGCTTATTGCGGGCGCTGTCTGTCGCACGCTGTCCTCAGGTTTGCTAGGTTGTCGCAGATGCATTTAGAAGCACGTAATATTAAATTAAGAAAAGGCATTTGAAGATACCAGAAGATAGTTTTGTTTAACCAATTTATTTACCGTCAGGACATTTGACGGGTAGATTGGAGGCGGCAGTTTGACGGTCGGGTAAGCGTGGGAATTTCGCGATGTTTCCGAAGACGGTGTAATCTCTTAGCCAGGTGCTCGTTTCACAAAAAAAGTAACTTGTATCGACCTGACTCGGCATTGTCGTGGTCATTGTCGTGGTCATTGTCGTGGTCATTGTCGTGGTCATTGTCGTGGTCACTGTCGTGGTCACTGTCGTGGTCACTGTCGTGGTCACTGTCGTGGTCACTGTCGTGGTCATTGTCGTGGTCATTGTCGTGGTCATTGTCGTGGTCACTGTCGTGGTCATTGTCGTCGGGTAAAAGAAAAGTTTGCCGATCTGCTACGACTTTGACAGTCACCGGCAGTTGCCTTAAAAATGGCATAACTGGGACAGGCCCTTCACTCCAGCTTTTTGTGTCTATATGCATATATATAATATTTTGATATATATATATTCATATTTTGATATATGTATATATATTAATAGGTTGTTGCACTAAATCAAACTATACATAAATATATAAGAAAATGACTGCAGATGCTGGTACAAATCGATTTATTCACAAAATGCTGGAGTAACTCAGCAGGTCAGGCAGCATCTCGGGAGAGAAAGAATGGGTGACGTTTTGGGTCGAGACCCTTCTTCAGACTGATGTATATATATATACCGATCAGCCAAAACATTATGACCTGATGAGCCAAAACATTATGCCCACCTGCCCAATATGCTGTTGGTCCTCCGTGTGCAGCCCCATACGCAACAGGGTGCGATGCACTGTGTATTGTGAAACATTCCTCCCGTGACCACCATTAAAATTTTCTGTGACTTGTGCCACAGTCGACCTTCTGTCGGTTCGGACCAGACGGGATAGCCTTCGTTGCCCTCGCGCATCGATGAGCCTTGGGCGCCCAACACCCTGTCGCCTGTTTGTGGTTTGTCCCTCCTCGGACCACATATATATATGCGTAGGAAGGAACTGCAGATGCTGGTATAAACCAAAGATAGACACAAAAAGCAGGAGTAACATGCGTGACAGGCAGCATCTCAAGAGAGAAGGAATGGGTGACATTTCGGGTCGAAACAAAATAAATTAATAACTCCAATAAAACTAGAATAAAATGATCGAAGACCTTAGGAAACCAAAGACAGACCACTATTCATAGTTTAGTGTTGTCTAGAGTTGCCTGATGGCTGTTCAAAAGAAGCTGTTCTTGAACCTGATGGTCACGATTTTTGGACTCCTTCTCGATGGCAGGATGGAAATGAGAACATGGAATGGGTGGTGTGGATCTTTGATGATGCTGGCTGCCTTTGTGAGGCAGCACTTCTTATAGATCCCTTCTATGGAGGGGAGCTCAGTACCTGTGATGGGCTGGACAGTGCCCACCACTTTATGTAACCTCCTTTGTCCCTTGGCATTCAAGTTGCCAAACCGGACGGTGAAGCAACCAATCAATATAGTCTCCACCTACACTTGTAAACATTGAACAGTGTTAGACTGTAGGAGGGATGGAATCTGATTGAAATGGGCCAGAACAACAACCTTATCGAGAGTATTCGTCGACATTCTGAATCTCCTCAATCTTCTAAGGAAGTCGAGGCGTTGATGGCTCTCTTTGTGGTTGCATCAGTGTGCTGTGCCCAGGACGGATCATCAGAGATAGACACACCCAGGAACTTGACGTTGTTGACTCTCTCCACCCCTGACCTGTCGATGAAGACAGGTTTGTGGATCCTCAGCTTTTCCCTTCTGTATCAGCCTCGATGTTCTATGAGAGTGAAGCTGTTGTTCTGGCACCATTCATATCATCATATCATATATATACAGCCGGAAACATGCCTTTTCGGCCCTCCAAGTCCTTGCCGCCCAGCGATCCCCGTACATTAACACTATCCTACACCCACTAGGGACAATTTTTACATTTACCCAGCCAATTAACCTACATACCTGTACGTCTTTGGAGTGTGGGAGGAAACCGAAGATCTCGGAGAAAACCCACGCAGGTCACGGGGAGAACGTACAAACTCCTTACAGTGCAGCACCCGTAGTCTGCATTCGCTGTAAAGCAGCAACTCTACCGCTGCGCCATTCTCACCCTCCTATACTCCAATTTATCACTACCTGTAATTCGCCCAACAACGGTGGTGGTGTCAGCGAATTTAACGATGGAGTTGGAACTGTGTCCAGCTACAGTCTTGTGTAAAGTGTGAGTAGAGCAGGGGGCCGAGCACACTGCCTCCAGGTGGTCCTGAGATGGTGATCGAGGAGGAAGTGTTGGTGTCAGTTCATACTGATTGTGGTCTGTTGATGAGCAAGTCAAGGGTCCAGTTGCACAGAGATGTGCAGAGACCCAGTTCCGTGAGCTTGGTAACCAGTGTTGTTTGTTTGTTTGTCTGTCTGTCTGTCTGTCTGCTTTGTTTGTTTGTTTTGTAACCAGCTATGTTTTTTAAAATCAAAATATTTATTAAATTATTAAAAATAATATTTACAATACAATAAAACAAAACATAACCCGCCACCATAATGCAAGACAAACCAATATACCAAATAAACTTCTATACAACTATGTTACAATCCGTGTCACGGATGCATTCAATGCCCCGCAGTGCCCAGCGGTCCCGTGGACAGCCCGCGGTCCCTCTCCAACACCATCCGGGTGCGGACGTGACCCCGGAAAAGGTGCAGGCAGCCGGCTCGGGCAGAGCCCTCTTCCGCCTGGCGCCGTGACTCGCCGATGGCCAGCTTGGCCAGGCCCAGGAGCAACCCAACCAGGACATCCTCTGCCCTACCCTCTCCCCTACGCACAGGGTGTCCAAAGATGGTAACCAGCTTGGTGGGGATGGTGGCATTGAACGTTGAGCTGCAGCCCGACGTATGTGTTCTCCTTGTCCAAGTGATCCAGTGGAGAGCCAGTGGAATGGATGTCCGCATCCTCCGTTGACCTGTTGTGATGGTAGGCAAACTAGTGGGTCGACGTTCATGTTGAGGCAGGAGTTGATATGAGCCATAACCAACCTCTCAATGCACCTCACCACAATGGATGTTAGTGCCAGCGGTCGGTGGTCAATGAGGTATGTCACCTTACTCCTCGGGCGCTGGTATTATCAATGCCCTCTTAAAGCAGAGGGGAACTTTCTGATCAAAGCCCATTGACCAGAATTGTTCACTCTATTCCTCATATATAGCCTGACCCACTGGGTAAAGATGGCAATGACACTGTCAGGTTTTAATACATTTCCAGCACCTTTGTCATCTCTTTTCCTGGCATTAACACTGTTTTCAAATTTACTGCTAAATTCAGAGGGTTTGTTTTGAGATACATCATGGAAACAGGGCCCTTGGCCTACCCATTCCATGCCAACCACCGATCACCTGTTCTCACTAGTTCTACATTATCCCACCTTCTCATCCACTCCCTGCGATGGATGCGTGCTGAAGTGGGGATACACTGAATATGCGGCCGACTGCGAGTGTGGACGATGGACCATCTCCTGAGCTGTGACATGTTGCATGACACACGCACTGTAAAGGATCTTGCCAACCACGTGGCACTAACATTTGCTCGCTATTGACAAACAGCTGTGTGATGACACAAATAAATAAATAATCCATTCCCTGCAGACTAGAGGCCAATTAACCTAGAAACCTGCACACCTTTGGGGTGTGAGAGGGAACCGGAGCACCTGGAGTAAACCCACGGGGTCACAGGGAGAGCGTACAAACTCCACACAGACAGCATCCCAGGTCAGGATTGAACCCAAGTGTCTGGCGCAGTGAGGCAGTGGCCTCTACCAGTGCACCACTGTGTTGCCTTGAATTAGAGTTGCAGTGCCTTATTGCTGCACAAACCCTGTCTCTATAACTCTGTTAAATACCGCACCACTGTTCACTGAAGGGAAATAATTGTTTCAGTCACTGTTTTATTAAATGTGTTCTCATGTGACAGCTGTTCCCACTACACTCTTTTATCCTTGCTCTGGAAAACATTCACACAAGAGAATAACTAAACATGTTTCTCTACGCCGCTGGTTTGCTGAGAAGTAATCTGCCTTCAATTGACATAAATCCTGCCTCCATTTCACATATCAGTTCCATCTTGGAGAGTCAGCTGGCAAATTCACTGGTGTGTTATCCGTATTTTAATTAGATTTCTGTTATCGTCCTGTTCATTCAGTTTATCATTGGGGCTGCAGGAGAGGAGCAGAGCCGTGAAGATGATGGGCTCAGAGACTGCTCGCAATGGACAGTCATTCTCCTTGTTCTTCCATAAATTACTGACAGCCATGATTGCAGTGAGTGCTTTCAGGACAGGTCACTGACCTGTATCTGACTCATGCAATACCATTTTAAATTTGGGATGGCACAGTGGTGCAGCGATAGAGTTGCTGCCTTACAGTGGTCAGGACCAGGTGCCTTACAGGTACCTTACAGGTGCCTGGTCCATGGGCTTACAGTGCCAGAGACCAGGTGCCTTACAGGTACCTTACAGGTGCCTGGTCCATGGGCTTACAGTGCCATAGGTCCTGACCTATGGAAAGCCAACTCATCCATGCCGACCAACATGCCCCGTCTAAGTTGGTCCCATTTCCCAGCATTTGGCCCTAACCAATGCCTGGGGTGGCAGTGGAGGCAGATGCAATAGTGGCATTTAAGAGACTTTTGGTTAGGCACATGGATATGCAGGGAATGGAGGGACATGGATCATGTGCAGGCAGATAAAGGTTGGTCTTAGCATCAAGTTGGGCACTGACATTATGGGCCAAAGGGCCTGTTCCTGCGCTGTGCTTTGTTCTCTGCTGTTATAATACCTGCCTCAACATCAACATCTTGCAATGGCTCTGCCAGCTGTACCTCTTTCAGGGGACACATGTTTGTTCCTTTCCAATTCATCTTTAAGATTCATCCTTAATTAAAAGCAAATGCCTGGTGTGGCGAGTGCAGGTGAGGCAGGGTGTTACCTGTGCTGTTCACTGGTGAAGGAGGTCATGGAAGTTGAGTCATTGTGCTAGAGGTGCTCCTGCCTCGGCCAAGCTCAGGTAAAGTCCCAGGTCACTACCTCGGGTGACAATGAAGCATTGGCACATCTGGTCAGTCTGAACGGTGCACAGAGGCCACAGGGTTGCCATGACATTGATCATTCTTGCCTTTCATGTTAGACACCACGGGGATGATACATTGGTACGTGCTACTAATGAACAGTAGAGCACGGTGGCGCAGCGGTAGAGTTGCTGCCTTACAGTGCCAGAGATCCGGGTTCGATCCCGACTACGCGTGCTGTCTGTACGCAGTTTGTACGTTCTCCCTGTTACCTGCGTGGGTTTTCTCCGGGTGCTCCGGTTTCCTCCCGCACTCCAGAGACATACAGGTTTGTAGGTCAATTGGTTGTGGTAAAAATTGCAAATTGTCCTTAGTGTGCGGCGTGCAGAGATCGCTGGTCGGTGCGGACTCGGTGGGCTGAAGGACCTGCTTCTGCGCTGTATCTCTAAACTAAACTAAACTAAAGCAAACTAAACAGATGGAATGCAGCTGATAAATATTTTCCACTATGACACTGGCATTGGTTAACCAGAGAACCAGGGTTCTCGGACTTGTAATATTGTGTTTTCATGTTGGCTAACTAATTATTTGTCATTATTTTTTTAATGTAATTGCTGGCACAACCCTGCACTCTGCCCACTCAGCGATGGAAGCCAAATACATCATAAATACCTCACAATTTTGTAAACATTCAGATCAGTTTGGTTTCAATGCAAACTGCCCGTGACATTTCTGCTCGAGCCACAATCCCAATTTATAATTAATCCAATCAAGCATTTTGAAGCTTCCGATGAAATACGGCCATTTCCCTCCTCACGGCCCCTGGATGTGATTGAACATAAGTAGAAGAGCGGTGAAGGTTGAATGGGAATGGGGAGTGGGTTTGATTGATGATGGTAATTAAGTCAAGTCGTCTGAGGTTCCAAAGAGGAATTCATTCACACACGCACACAACAAGGGGCACCTTGACAATCTGTGCGCCCACAGCTGATATCTGGCTCTGAGCAGACTGGGTTATTGATAGGATGTTAAACGAACAATAGTGACTGGAACTGGCATTCAATTGGTGAAAATGATTGCTGTTGAGCAAGGATAGTTTAGGTTTTATGGGTAGGAAGGAACTGCAGATGCTGGTTTGCACTGAAGGTAGACACAAACTGCTGGAGTAACTCAGCGGGACAGGCAGCATCTCTGGAGAGATGGGTGACATTTCGGGTTATTTTTAGTTTAGAGATACAGCGCGCAAACAGGCCCTTCGGCCCACCGAGACCACACCAACCAGCACACCAGCACATCCTACACACACTAGGGAAAATTTACAATTCACATAGATACAAAGATACATCGACAATAGGTGCAAGAGTAGGCCATTGGGCCCTTCAAGCCAACACTGCCATTCAATGTTATCATGGCTGATCATTCACAATCAGTACCCCGTTCCTGCCTTCTCCCCATATCCCTTGATTCCGCTAGCTCTATCTAACTCTCTTTTGAATGCACTGCCTTCTGAGGCAGAGAATTCCACAAATTCACAACTCTCTGTGTGAAAAAGTTTTTCCTCATCTCCATTCTAAATGACCTACCCCTTATTCTTAAACTGTGGCCCCTGGTTCTGCATTCCACTAAACATTGAGAACATGTTTCCTGCATCTAACCTGTCCAATCCCTTAATAATTTTATATGTTTCGAAAAGATCCCCTCTCATCCTTCTAAATTCCAGTGAATACAAGCCCAGTTGCTCCATTCTTTTATCATATGACAGTCCCGCCATCCCGGGAATGAACCTTGTGAACCGACGCTCCACTCCCTCAATAGCAAGAATGTCCTTCCTCAAATTTGGAGACCAAAACAGCACACAACGCTCCAGGTGTGGTCTCACTAGGGCCCTGTACAACTGCAGAAGGACCTTTTTGCTCCTATACTCAACTCCTCTCATTATGAAGGCCAACATGCCATTAGCTTTCTTCACTGCCTGCTTCACTGCCAAACAACAGATGGTGCCAGGACACCACCTGCCTTATACGAGCTGGAAAGCCCTAAACCACCTCTGCACTGGAGTGGGACGCTCGGACTCAACCTGAAGAAGTGGGGCTTCTCGGACCCTGACAAATGCAACTGTGGAGAGGTACAGACAATGGCCCACCTACTGACTTGCTGTGGAGAGGCATGCACTGCAGACCATCTCTGCAGAGGCACAGATGTGGCACTCGCTGTGGCAAAGCGATGGCACAACGTTGTCTGACACACGAGCGAAAACTGCCTGTTGTACCTGCATGCTTCCTTTCAGTGACTGATGCACTAGGACACCCAGGTATCATTGCACGTCCCCTTTTCCTAACCTGACACCATTCAGATAATAATCTGCCTTCCTCTCTTATCCCTTCTTGAACTTTGCGTCCCATTAATTCGGGTGTCTTTCGTAACTTCTCCTGAACTCTCTTCCCGGTTGAACCAAAGCCAATTCACCAACAAACCTGTACATCTTCGGAGTGTAGGAGGATATCGGAGCACCCAGACAAAACCCACATGATCACAGGGAGAATGTACAAACTCCGCACAGACAGCTCCCGTTGTCAGGACCGAACCCGGGTCTCTGGCACTGTGATCCAGCAATTCTACCGCTGCGCCACCGTGCCAATCCAGATGTTAAATCTGAGCTTGGAAAGGGGGCAAAGCCAATGTTCAGTTCTCAGTTTGAAGCTGAATATGGAAAAGGGGGATAGATATGTGGAGGGAATGTTTCCGGACAGAGTCAAATGGATTACTTAGTCATCGATGGTATTGATGTTCTAGAGTGGGACAGTTCAGGATCAGGACAATATGCACGTTCTCTTGGACTGAATTGTGCTGAATGAGGGGGTTGAGAGATTCTTAAATTAGATGGCAATTCATGGGTGAGAAATAAAGAGCTAAACAATAGCTTTGACTGCTCAGCCTAGTTGCTGCTGTGTCAGTGTTGAGCACTGGGGAGGTACGGGCCAGATTAGAGAGGTTGTGTGTTGTTTGAGTGTCAGCTGGGCCTGTCATTATCTCAGACAAACATCAACACTGTGTGAATCTCTCTGTTCGAGTGCTGTGCTCAGGAATGTGTGTCTGCTTTGCATATAACTGGATCCTGACCAGTTTGCAGCTATTGAAGATGGACACAAAATCCTGGAGTAACTCAACGGGACAGGCAGCATCTCTGGAGAAAAAAGATGGGTAACATTTCAGGTCGGGACCCTTCTTTAGACTGGCCAGTTTGAAGAAAGGTTCCAACGTGAAACATCCAGTCTGCAGAAAGAACCCGAACCGAAACGTCACCCATTCTTTTTCTCCAAAGATGCTGCCTGACCTGCTGAGTTACTCCAGCACTGTGTGTCTATCTTCAGTATAAACCTTGTCTGCAATTCCCATCTCCATACTTGATAGTTATTTGGTTCGTAAAGATGGCTGGCCCTGGTATACATTGATTCATTCCCCTCCCCCCACACACACACAGCAACAATCGACAAGAAGCAAGCCAGACCTGCAGTGGGATGTGCCTGATGAATTTCTGTAGTGAATCAGCAAATGGTCAATAATGAATATTAGACCAGCAAAATCTATGGTTCAATCAAACATTGCTGTAAATGAACAGTGCTCTGTAAATTACCTTTCTGGTAATGGCCCTGATAGCAGCATCACTCTTATGGTTTCAAACAATCGCTGACCTGAAGAATGGTCCCAATACAAAATGTCACTTATCCATGTTCTCCAGAGATGTTGCCTGACCTGCTGAGTTATCCGGCACTCTGTGAAACATCACCTATCCATGTTCTCCAGAGATGCTGCCTGACCCGCTGAGTGACTCCAGCACTCTGTGAAACGTCACATATCCATGTTCTCCACAGATGCTGCCTGACCCGCTGAGTTACTCCAGCACTCTGTGAAACGTCACCTATCCATGTTCTCCACAGATGCTGCCTGACCCGCTGAGTTACTCCAGCACTTTATGTCGTATTTTGAAAATATCTGCAGTTCCTTGTGTCAAGAGTCAAGAGAGTCAAGAATGTTTATTGTCATATGTCCCAGACAGAACAATGAAATTTAACTTGCAGCAGCACAACAGGCAGTGGCTCAGCGGTAGAGTTGCTGCCTTACAGCTCCAGAGACACGGGTTCGATCCTGACTACTGGTGCTGTCTGTATGGAGTTTGTACATTCTCCCTGTAACCTGGTGGGTTTTCTCCGGGTGCTCCGGTTTCCTCCCACACTCCACAAAGACGTACAGGTTTGTAGGCTAATTGGCTTGGTAAAATTATAAATTGGCCCTATGGTGTGTCGGATAGTGTGAGTGTGTGGGGATCACTGGTCGGCACAGAATCGGTGGGCCAAAGGGCCTGTCTCTGCACTGTATCATTAAACTAAATTAAACGAAACAAAATATATAAACATAGTACTCTGTAAACAATATAATAAATGAAATAATGTTTATGAAAAAAATAAATAAAATATATATATACATGCACAAAATAGAATATATATATATTGTACATACATACATAGACACACACGCACATATACATGTGTGTGTATGCTTATATATACTGTATACTGTATATTTACTGTATATATATGTTCTGTATATCATATCATCATCATATCATATATATACAGCCGGAAACAGGCCTTTTCGGCCCACCAAGTCCGTGCCGCCCAACAATCCCCGTACATTAACACTATCCTACACCCACTAGGGACAATTTTTTACATTTACCCAGCCAATTAACCTACATACCTGTACGTCTTTACATACGTACACACACACACACACACACACACACACACACACATTCATTTAGTCACACATGCATTCACATTCACAGAGAACTCTACCCAAAATATGTAGGTAGGAACTGCAGATGCTGGTTTAAACCGAAGATAGACACAATATACTGGAGTATCTCAGCTGAAGAAAGACACACTCCAGCTTTTTGTGTCTTTCTACCCAAAATATCCGTTCTGTGAACTGTTGCTAGCAAAGCAGCAGAATGGGACCTCCATCTGCTCACTCGATCAGCGTTGTTCTCCTCAGCTCCTCCATTGCTGTACAGATTGTTAATTAACGTGCCACTTTAGTAAAGCCGTGAGTTCTGGTGCTGCCTTCTGAAGCTGCCAGAGTGCCGGGCGATACGGTTGAAACAGAGTTCAAGGCCAGTCCGTTTCACACACAGCCTATTGTCAGGCGTCGCGGGGGCAAACCAACCGCATCCACCTTGTGTTGTCGCGTGGGATCCTGGTCTCTTCAGAGGATGGTGTGAGAGAGATATTAGAGTAATCCAGTTGTAATCCCTCTCACCCGACAGTGAGAGCAGTGCATGTGTTGAGATGAACTTACATATGTGCAAGAGTTCAGAGTTTAACCTTCAGAGATACAACATGGAAACAGGCCTTTTGGGCAACTGAGGCCACGCTGACCATCGATCACACATTCATACTAGTTCTATGTTTTCCCACTTTTGCATCCACTCCCTACACACTAGGTGTAGAAAGGAACTGCAGATGCTGGTTTAAACCGAAGATAGACACAAAAAGCTGGAGTAACTCAGCGGGACAGGCAGCATCTCTGGAGAGAAGGAATAGGTGACGTTTTGATTTCTTCAGATTAGGGCCAATTTACAGAGGCCAGTTAACCTACAAACCCGCAAGATGAAAGGAATGGATCTTTCTAAACATGTGAAAGGATTTGGCAGCAGGAGACGAGCGAGGGATTACACAGTGACCATATTGTGGGTTGATATGATGCACTACAATGGCAACTTATGGAGTCCACTGTTAGGTGAACAGTGATTAATTCCCATTATTATCTCAGATTATTTTAACCCAGGTAATCTTAATCTGGTCTGCATCCCAGGGTACTCAAGGAGGTGGCTCAAGAAATCATGGACGTATTGGTGATCATTTTCCAATTTTCAATAGATTCATGTTCAGTTCCTGTGGATTGGAGGATAGCTAATGTTATCCCACTTTTCAAGAAAGGAGCAAGAGAGAAAACGGGGAATTATAGACAGGTTAGCTTGACATTGGTGGTGGGGAAGATGCTGGAGTCAATTATTAAAGAGGTAATAACGGCGCAATTGGATAACGGTAAAAGGATTGGTGCAAGTCAGCATGGTTTTATGAAGGGGAAATCCTGCTTGACTAATGTTCTGGAATGTTTTAAGGATGTGACAAGTAAAGTGGATAATGGGGAGCCAGTGGATGTAGTGTACCTAGACTTTCAGAAAGCATTTGATAAGGTCCCACACGGGAGGTTGGTGAGCAAAATTAGAGCACATGGTATTGGGGGTAGGGTGTTGACATGGATAGAGAATTGGTTGGCAGACAGGAAGCAAAGAGTAGGAATAAACGGGTCCTTTTCAGAATGGCAGGCAGTGGCGAGTGGAGTGCTGCAAGGCTCGGTGTTGGGGCCGCAATTATGTACTGTTAATGATTTAGATGAAGGAATTAGAAGTAACACTAGCAAGTTTGCAGATGACACAGAGCTGGGTGGCAGTGTGAACTGTGAAGAGGATGTTAGGAGGTTGCAGGTTGACCTGGACAGGTTGAGTGAGTGGGCAGATGCATGGCAGATGCAGTATAATGTAAATAAATGTGAGGTTATCCACTTGGCGGCAAAAACAAGGAGGCAAATTATTATCTTAATAGTGTCAGGTTAGGTAAGGGGGAGGTGCAGCGAGACCTGGGTGTCCTTGTACGCCAGTCACTGAAAGTTGGCGTGCAGCTACAGCAGGCAGTGAAGAAAGCTAATGGCATGTTGGCCTTCATAACGAGAGGATTTCAGTATAGGAGTAAAGAGGTTCTTCCAGCATCTGCAGTTAAACCAGCATCTGCAGTTCTTTCCTACTCTTGAATAAAATAATTTTGTACGGATTTCTGTCAGAAAAATATGTTTTCTTTCTGGCGGAATCTCCAATCTCCCTCAAACTTGCCCCACATGCCAGAGACCCAAGTTTGATCCTGACATTGGGTGCTGTCTGTCTCACTGGTCCACCCCAGTCATCTTCTCTCCTCGCCACCACAATCTCACTTGCCATAACCCTTCCAGCATGACCATGTCTCATCCCCAACAATCATCTGCACTCACCTCACCATCTCATCCCATGCAATCTTCACTTCTCAATCACCCACCAGTTCAACCTGCTACATGTTCCCCCTCTGACCGGGTGCTCTGGTTTTCTCCCACATCCCAGAGACATGCAGGTTTGTGGGTTCATTGACCTCTATGTAGGAAGTGGATGCGGAAATGTGATAACGTAAGGCATGGTTCACATGGGTGATGGTTAGGGTTGCCAACTTCCTCACTCCCAAATATGGGACAAGGTGACGTCACCTCCCCGCGTCCCCACGTGACCTCAACCAACCAGCGGCCACGTGCTCCCGCTCCACCAATGGCAGGCCGCATGCGCTGGTCTGGAAGCTTACCCCAGGGATCTCACTCCCCAACTTGGTCCGAGTTCAAGTGTGAGTGGGCAAATTGTGAAGGGCAAAGTGTTGTTATACGGGGATGTGCAACTGGTACTTGGTTAATCAAGTAAAATGCATGTGTTAATTGGTTAAAGTAAGTTACTTTCCTTTATTATTGGTAATAATGACAGGAAGGATTAGCTCCTTTCCAGTGAGCAATAAAGTAAAGTAAAAATAAAATAAAACAAGTTCTGCTTGTCTTTGTTTTATTTTACTTTCTACTTTATTACCAATAATAAAGCAAAGTAAAAAGTAACATAAAACAAGTTCTGTTTGTCACTAGGAAGGAGCTAACCCTTCGGATCATGACTGATCTTCCAATGACACTGTACAATTCACCAGTTATAGGCCTGTTCTGATGCCTCCAGTCAAATATAATCGTACAAACATTATTACACTTTGCATACAAAGCTGTGTAGATCTTGATTTTGCGCGATGATGTGAGCCAGTTTCTTTCTAAAGATCTTGCGTTTGCTACCACCTACTTTATACAGTTGTACACGACTAAAAACCTACATTTTTCAAAGATTTTCTGGCTCCCTCCCCAACCCCACTGAAGTTTTCTGATGTGTTTATATCAATTTGATGTCTTTAAAAATAAATCGGGATTTATTAACAAGACGAGAGAAAGTAAATCATGCAATGTGATCTCTAACACGTTGGCAGAGCTCCTGGAACTTTGTAATAAGAAGCAGAATGTGACTTTTTAGTCCTGGTGACGAGGAAGCAGCGGTTCTTCATTGCAAAGAATTTATTTTAACTGGCGTGAAATAAAAACGAGGAAATATCATCTGAAAGGATTTTTTAGATGAGAATAGTGGACCCTTGGATTAGAGATCCAGGGGTCCTGGGAGGTGGTACTGTTGGTAGAGTAGAGGCAGTAGATCCTTCCCATTAATAAATAGGTTAATATTTATAATAACAGATTAATATTTATCATACCAAAAATAGAATATGGGAGCAGGAAGATTACCCAGGAACTGCACAAAGTGTACAAAGGGGTGGCACGGTGGCGCAGCGGTAGAGTTGCTGCCTTACAGCGCCAGAGACCCGGGTTCGACCCTGACTATGGGTGATTGTCTGTACGGAGTCTGAACCTCCCTGTGTCCACGTGGGTTTTCTCCGGGAGAATCGGTTTCCTCCCACATTCCACAAAGGTTTGTAGATTTTATTAAATTGTCAATTGTCCCTAGTTTGTAGGATAGTGCTGGTGTGCGGGGTGATTGCTAGTCGGTGCAGACTCGGTGGCCAAAGGACCCGTTTCCACACTCTATCTCTGAACTAAACTAAAGTCTGACCTAGAGCACTGGGTGCCAACGTTCTCACTCCCAAATAAGGGACAAAAGGTGAAGTCCCACGTGACCTCACCCAGCCAGCGGCCATGTGCTCCCGCTCCACAAATGGCGGCCGCCTGGGCCGGGAGGCGGGTTGCCATGCAACCTCTGCTAGGCGAACACTCTTGGCCCCACTCCCTGAACACACTCTGTTAGCCTAGTGTCCGGGCCTACAACGCCACCCGGGCCTAATACGGGACAAGGGCGGTCCCGTACGGGACAAACCAACTTAGCCCAAAATACGGGATGTCCCGGCTAATACGGGACAGTTGGCAACACTACTGAGCACATCTTAAGCCACCACTCTGCAGGAAGTGTGTAAACTACACTTATTTCCCTCGCTCTGCACCCTGCTACATGCAAAGTGCATTTACAAACAACAACATCCACTTTGATTTGATGGCATTTGTCATGAATTGCACACATCTCCATTTTACAACAAAAACATTAGAGGTGCTATAGACTAGAGAAGAATTTAACAAGGGGTCAGGCCAAGGAAGTCTGGACAAAAAAACCCTTCTCTACAATGGGGGCTGATCTGGAAAATGATGAAAGAGGTTGATAAGGTAAACATAAAGATGTTTTTGCTTATCAGTAAGCCAGGTTCCTTAAATGTATAATGGTGGCAATTAATTTCAATAAGAAATTAAGCCATAACCTCTTCCCTCAGGGAATTCAGTTTAGTTTAGTTTAGAGATACAGTGCGGAAACAGGCCCATCGGCCCACCAAGTCCGCGCCGACCAGCGATCCCCGCACATTAACACTATCCTGCGCACTAGGGACAATTTACATTTATACCAAGCCAATTAACCTACAAACCTGTACGTCTTTGGAGAGTGGGAGGAAACCGAAGATCTCAGAGAAAACCTACGTGGTCACGGAGAGAAGATACAAACTCCGTATAGACAGCACCCGTAGTCAGGATAGAACCTGGGTCTCTGGCGCTGTAAGTGCTGTAAGGCAGCAATTCTACCGCTGCACCACCGTGCCACCCTCTGCTGTTAGTCGTTGTTGCATTCTGAAGATAGGGTAGAGCAGGAGGAAAAATAAAATGAAGGATGTGTAGGACATGGTGAGATGAATTAAGGTGGGAGGCAGCTCATGGGGAGCATAAAGACCAGTATAGTTGTGTGGGGCAGAATGGCCTGTTTCTCCATTGAGATTCGTATGTTTGCTGTAAATTTAATATGGTGCTTCAACTTTTGTAGTGGTTTAGTTAGTGTCATGGAGACATAGTGTGTGGAAACAGGCCCTTTACCCCAACTTACCCACACCGACCAACATGTCCCAGCTACACTAGTCTCACCTGCCTGGTCCATATCCCTCCAAACCTGTCCTATCCATGTACCTGTTAACTGTTTCTTGTGATCAGTCACAAGACTGATGTGATCGTCCCAGCCTCAACTACCTCCTCTGGCAGCTTGTTCCACATACCCATCACCTTTTGTGTGAAAAAGTTACCCCTCCGATTCCTATTAAATCTTTTCCCCTTCACCTTGACCCTATGTCCTCTGGTCCTCGATTTCCCTACTTTGGGCAAAAGATATTGTTCATTTATCCAATCAATTCCTCTCATGATTTTATACACCTCTATAAAATCATCCCTCATTCTCCTGTGCTCCAAGGAATAGAGACCCAATCTACTCAGCCTCTCCCTATAGCTCACACCCTCTAGTCCTGGCAACATCTTTGTAAATCTTTTCTGAACCCTTTCAAGCTTGACAATATCTTTCCTATAACATGGTGCCCGGAAATGAACACAATACTCCAAATGCGGTCTCACCAACGTCTTATACAACTGCAACATGACCTCCCAACTCCGATACTCTATACTCTGACTGAAGGCCAATGTGCCAAAAGCCTTTTTCACCACCTTATCTACCTGTGACTCCACCTTCAAAGAACCATGCACCTGCACTCCCAGATCCCTCTGCTCTACAACACTCCCCAGAGGCCTACCATTCACTGGGTAGGTCCTGCCCTTGTTAGATGTTAGACGTTAATCTCTATATTTTCCTGGAACTCCTGCTACTCTTTCTAAACTAATGCCTTTAAGTTTTCAATAAAACTGAAAACATTTTACAGATAACACCTTTAATGTCCATGTCGTGATTGTCCATAACGCAAAGCTATGTCATCGGCACTTGCAGCAAGAAACACAAGTTGAAGAGAATTAATTTATGTGTTAATTTATTTACTTTCCCCCCCCCCCCCCCACAAATTCTGTGAGAGAAAATTGTATTGTGTATCTCAAGTTTACAGGTAGTGGTTTGCCAATTCTGTAAGGTGAATTTCTTGAACTGGAATGGCTGTATGTGAGAATTGCCAGTCCAGGTTTATAAACTCTGTCGTCATCAAAAGCACAACAATCTGACCAAAAGGAAACTTGGGGAAGCTTTGCATGTTCTTGGTCCAGCAGGACATAACTGCCCAACTTGGTATGCAGTGGATCATGCATAAACCAATGTGAGGAATAATCCTCTTTAACCTTGCCCTTATTCATCTACCTATGACAGATATACCAGTGCATTTGCTTCAATTTCAGTCTCTCTTTCTAAACGTGCAGTTTTAACCTGCAGACCAAAGTCAACACAGCATCTCTCTCAGACGGCACCTTACATGGAGAGCTGTGTAAGGGAAAGGCAGGGTGGGGGTAGAATGAGGAGACATGAGGGTGGAATGAGCAACAGATAGGTTTAAGATGAAGGGGAAAAGATTTAATAGGAATCTGAGGGGGTAACCTTTTCACACAAAGGGTGTTGGGTGTATGGAACGAGCTGCCAGAGGAGGTAGTTGAGGCAGGGACTATCCCAACCTTCAAGAAACAGTTAGACAGGTACATGGATAGGACAGGTTTGGAGGGATGTGGGCCAAATGCGGGCAGGTGGGACTATTGTATCTGGGACATGCTGGCCGGTGTGGGCAAGTTGAGCCCGTCCTGTTTCGTCACTGTATCACTCTCTGACTATTTTGATTCTCTGATCACACAATGCAGCCCGTTGTCGAGTACAGTGAGAATGACAGCTCCTTGTTCATCTGTTTTGCAGGGCTTTGGGTGAGGAGTGGGACCGGGATGATCATGAAGGATGGGAGCCAGTTCACCTGGGTGTATCGCGCCCCACAGCTGGGTTACTGGGCAGCAGCTCTGCTCCCCCTCAGCCAAGGTAAGTGAGCTAGCCTTGTCCAAATTTACCCTCAGTAATCAGGGAACCACTAGTATCCGTGAGCCATGGGGTTGTCAACTTCCGGGCCGGGAGGCCGCCATTGGTGGAGCGAGAGCCGCTGGCTGGTGAGGTCACGTGGGGCGCGGGACGGTGACGTCACCCTTTGTCCCGTATTTGGGAGTGAGGAAGTTGGCAACCCTACTAATACGGGGCAAGGGCGGTCCCATACGGGACAAACTAATTTAGCCCAAATTACTGGATGTCCCGGCTAATACGGGACAGTTGGCAACTCTAGTGAGCCGATCTGAACCCAGACATTTGTTTCTGAGCAGTTCTTGCGATTGAATCTGATGGTGATGTGGCGTTCTGGTGCACTGTAATGTATGGTCCTGTGGTTTACCCACAGCAGCATTGCCAAGTTTTGTCAGGTGTCGAAAAAATGAACCACTGGACCTCCTGCATCTATGGAGACGTTGTAACAGCCCTCTCTCCCTGGACAGACGAAGGCTGCCCTCTCTCCCTGGACAGCCTTCAATTTGGATGAAGGGCCTAACCAAAATAAGAAGGTTATTCTAACATAACAAGTATCAATGTTTGGACTTAATAGCAAATGGAACTTGTACTAATAGAGTCATACATTGTGGAAACAGGCCCTTCGGCCCAACTTGTCCACACTGACCAATATGCTCCATCTACACCTGCCCGCACTTGGCCCATAACTCTCTAAATGCACCTGTCCTATCCATGTACCTGTCCAAATGTCTTTTATAGGTTATGATAGTACCTACCTCAACTACCTCCTCTGGCAGCTCGTTCCATATACCCACCACCCTGTGTTGAAAAAAAAGGCTTCTATTAAATCTTTCCCCCCTCACGTGAAACCTATATCCCCTGGATCCCGATGAGCAAAAGACTCTTTAAGATCATCTGTCACCCTCCTGCGCTCCAAGGAATAAAGTCCCAGCCTGCTCAACCTCTCCCTACAGCTCAGACCCTCGAGTCCTGACAACATCCACCTAAATCTTCTCAGCACCCTTTTCAGCTCGACAACATCTTTCTTATAAAATGGTGACTAAAACTGGGCATAATACTCTAAATGTGGCCTCACCAACGCCTTATATATCTGTAACACGACTTTGCAACTTCTATACTCCATACCCTGACTGATGAAGGCCAGTATGCCGAAAGCCTTTTTAACCACCCTAACTACCGATGATACCATTCAAGAACTTCTTACTTACCTAGCATCCTGAGGGCCATCCCAAATCAGTTGCAGCTAATCATGTACTTTTTAAAGTGTAGTCCTTGGTATAATTTTTAATAAATGGCCGCATAATGCTCAGCAAGGTCCTACAATAGACAATAGACAATAGGTGCAGGAGTAGGCCATTCGGCCCTTCGAGCCAGCACCGCCATTCAATGTGATCATGGCTGATCATTCTCAATCAGTACCCCGTTCCTGCCTTCTCCCCATACCCCCTGACTCCGCTATCCTTAAGAGCTCTATCTAGCTCTCTCTTGAATGCATTCAGAGAATTGGCCTCCACTGCCTTCTGAGGCAGAGAATTCCACAGATTCACAACTCTCTGGCTGAAAAGGTTTTTCCTCATCTCCGTTCTAAATGGCCTACCCCTTATTCTTAAACTGTGGCCCCTTGTTCTGGACTCCCCCAACATTGGGAACATGTTTCCTGCCTCTAACATGTCCAACCCCTTAATAATCTTATACGTTTCGACAAGCAACAATGAGGTAATGATTATTGTTGGTTGAGCTCAGGGTAGCGGGGAACTCAGTTCTTTCATATAATGCCCCAGGGTCTAAGGTGGTTTAACATTGGGTCTGAGGGGTAGGACCTCTGGCAGTGCAGCACACTGTCAGTACTGGTGAGACGTCAGCCTGAAGTCTGGGCTGAGGTATCTGCAACAATGTTTGAGCGGCTGATTCTGAGGCAGAGGGCCAACCCACCCAGACATGGCTGAAGCCCTGAGTTAAAGGGACCGCTTCATCTGTTCAACAGCATTGCACTGATTCTTCATATACATTGATTCACATTCCTACTTGATCTCCCACTGGCTCAGCACTTCAACTCCCCCTCCCATTCCCAATCTGACCTTTTTGTCCTGGGCCTCCTCCATTGTCAGAGTGAGGCCCAGCGCAAATTGGAGGAAATGCATCTCATATTTTGCTTGGCTAGTTTACACCCCAGTGGTATAAACATTGATTTCTCTAACTTCCGATAGCCCTTGCTTGCCCTCCCCATCCCCTCCCCCTTCCCAGTTCTCCCACCAGTCTTACTGTCTCCGACTACATTCTATCTTTGTCCCACCCACTCCCCTGACATTAGTCTGAAGAAGGGTCTTGACCCGAAACTTCACCCATTCCTTCTCTCCCGAGAAGCTGCCTGACCCTCTGAGTTACTCCAGCATTTTGTGTCTACCTTCAATTTAAACCAACATCAGCAGGTTTCTTTCCTGCAGCATTGCACTGTTTGTTCTGAAATAAGTATTTGCCAATTTTACCATAATAAAGCCCAGTTGCTCGTAGCAACTTGAAGTGGGGTTCTGGCAGAATGACAGAATGTCATTGTGAAGGAACTGTCAGATCACTGAATTCTCAATGATTTGCCAAGTCCAGAGAAAGTGTTTAAAACTTTTAATTAAGGCACAACGGTTAAACAGCATCAGAGCAGGTGGGGGGTTGGGGAAGGAAGGGTGGGAGGAGGGGAGAGAGGTGGGAAGGGGGGAGAGGGGAGGAGGGGAGGGAGTGGGGAGGGAGGGTAGGGGGGAGAGGGGTGGTGAGGAGAGGGTGCTGCACCAATGCAGGCAACCCTGGGGGGGAGAGGGAGTGGGGGAGAAGAGGGGGGGAGGGGGGATGGAGGGGGAGGGGGAAGAGGGGAGGGAGGCAGGGGGGAGTGGGGGAGAAGAGGGGGGGAGGGGGGATGGAGGGGGAGGGGGAAGAGGGGAGGGAGGCGGGGGGGAGTGGGGGAGGAGAGGGTGCTGCACCAATGCAGGAGTAGTTTAGGCCCAACAGGTTTACTTGGTCTAGTTACAACTAAAAGACTAAAGTGAACATAACTAGTAGGCAAAAGACACTGGACATTGAACTAACACTTTCACACAGAGCACACTGCTGAAGAACAGGCTTCCTTATCTACAGAGGGTGATTGAGATGTACCAAGCACCCTTGCATCAAGAAGGGCTCATTGTTCACAGTGAAGATAAACACAAAGTGCTGGAGTAACTCAGCAGGTCTGGCAACATCTCTGGAGAAAAAGGATGGGTGACATTTATTTTTCAGGACCCTTCTTCAGTGTGAAGGTCAGGGGGTGGAAACTAGAGGTTAGAAAAGGCCAGAACAAAGTAAGGCCGGCAACAGATGACCAAGGAAGGGTGGAGCCCACAATGGCCCATTGTTGGCTGGGGAAGAGGTGACAAAGGGATACAAGGATGAGAACAGTGGAACATTGGATGATTAGGGTGGGGGAGGGGGGGAGGGGAGAAGGAAGGCAGGGGCTATTTAAATGAGAGAAATCAACGTTCATGCTACTGGATTGTAAACCGCCCAAGTGGAGCACTCATTGTTCACCATTCTGTTTAGGTTTCTCAACAGTTGCAATCTTGCAAATCTTGAGAATTGCCCTTTGCAGGGACTATCGCAATGTTTAAGATTCATTAGACAGGTACACGGATAGGACAGGTTTGGAGGGACATGGGCCAAACGCAGGCAGGTGGAACCAGTGTAGATGGGGCGTGTTGGTCCGTGTGAGGGGGTTGGGCCAAAGTCATACACTGTGTGGGGATGATTCTATGACTCTAAGGCAGTGATCCTTGAGAAGAAGTTATGATCTTGAACTGAGGAAGACCTTCTGGTGAAGGTACTTTCACGGTGCTGTCAGGCAGTGAGTTCCAGAAGTTGGACGTGGTAATGGTGAAAGAATGGTGATATTTCCCGAGATCACGATGGCATGTGTCATGGACCTGAGGGTGGGCTGGCGGGATGGGAAAGGTGGTCAGAGTGTGTGTTGGGTAGTCACGTCAGCAGGAGGGTTGGGGGAGGGCTACGTGGGGGACTGGTGAGGGGTTAGGGGGCTGCGATTAGCAGTATGGTGGGGGGTTCTTGGAGTGCACAGCAGCATGCTGCTACGTGTGCTTGGCAGCTGGGAGAGTCCCGCCAACCCTCTCGCCTGTCATTAATAAACTGAGGAGCTGGGCTGGTGTTGGCTGAGTTTCGTGGGTAAGTGAAAGGGCCGTATTCAGAGACGAGTCAATGGTTTTGTCATGAGATTAGCAAATGGGGTGGGTGAGTGTCAGTAAAGGGTTCAGGTGGGTTTCACCACCTTGGTGGTTGTGTGGGGCTGGGAGCCAGGTAGTTACAGGGGAACAGAGAACTGTACATCTCCATATTTCTGGTTTCCTTCTCCGCCAACTCAGTCCCAAAGAAGGGACTCGACCTAAAACGTCACCTATACCTTTTTTCCACGGATGCTGCCTGACCCGCTGAGTTACTCCGGCACTTTGCCACACTGTTGCTGTACAGCACAGCAATAGGCTCTTCCATCCTCAATGTCTAATCCTGTTGTGTCCTTTGACATCCGACTTCATCGTCTGTAACTCCCCACTTCTTGTGTCGTCTGAAAACTTACCAACCCACCGATCGACATTGTCGTCCAACTCATTTACACATCACAAACAACAGATCCCACCACCCATCCCTGCGGAACACCACTGTTCACAGCCGTCCAGCCAGAACAACGCCCTTCCACCATCACCCTCTGCATTCACCACTGCTTTACACAGAGGAGACCAAACATGCATCCTCTGCATCTTCATCTTAACCATCATAATAACAATCATAATCGTAATCATACTTTACTAGCCAAGTATGTTTGGCGACATACGAGGAATTTGATTTGCCATTCAGTCACACCAATAAAAAGCAACAGAACACACAAAATGCATTTTAACATGAACATCCACCACAGTGATTCCTCCACATTCCTCACTGTGATGGAAGGCGAAAACAAAAGTTCAATCTCGTACCTTCTTTGTTCTCGTGCAGGTGGGGGCCTCGAACCTTCCGTTGACGGGACGATCTTGACTCCCGTAGCCGGCAGTCGGGCCCTCCTCATCGGGGCGATCAAGCTCCTGCATCGGGGGGGGGGTCTCAGCTTCCCCCGCGTCGGGCGCTCGTACCAGGGTTAGGGCTAGTCGAAACCTTCTGCGTCGTTTGGAGCTCCCGACATCGGTCTCTACCCGAGACGGCGAGCTCCTCGATGGTGGTCCGCAGGCCACGGTTGGAGCGTCGATCCCAGGCAAGGGATCGGCTCCGATGGTAAGTCCACAGCCTTGCAGTGAGGCTCAAAGTCAGTCCCGAGCAAGGCCGCCAGCTCCTTGATGTTAGGCCGCAGAGCGACCGGAGATACGATCCGGAAAACAATCGCATCTCCAGGCAAGGTAAGAGATTGAAAGAGATTATAGTTCATTCAGACAACTTCCACGTGCTCTACCCCCAATCACTTTCATCACCTCCCGTGAGGCCTTAGATGGGGTGAATGCAGAGTCTTTTATCCAAAGTAGGGGAACCAGCAGACATGGGTTTAGGGCGAGAGGGGAAAGATTTAATACTCTTTCGCACAGAGGATGGTGGATATGTGCAATCAGCTGCCAGATGAATAGTTGAGGCAGCTGTAACAGCATTTGAATGTCATTTGGAAGGGTGGATGGGTAGGAAAGGTTTAGAGGGATATGGGCAAAACTCTGACTCCACAAAAAACTCAACCCAGTTTGCAAGAATGAACGGTCTCAATCCGAAACATCACCCATTCCTTCTCTCCAGTGATGCAGCTTGACCCACTGAGTTACTCCAGCATTTTGTGTCTATCTTTGGTTTAAACCAGCGTCTGCAGTTCCTCCCTACACAGGCCTCAGCTTCATAATTCATAAGTCAATCTCTGCTTTACAAGTGCCCAGTGTCTTGACCTCCACAGCCGTCTGTGGCAATGAATTCCACAGGTTCCCAGACTCCAGTGAGGTCCATGCCCTGGGACGTCTGCTTTAAGTAACATACTGCTGAGGTGTTGCACCTTGGAGCCAACCATTTGTTTGGACTTCTCCTCACTACAAGGTCAAAGTCTCCATTGCATTGTATTTTTCATTGAAATTAATTAGCACTGTGCACAAAAGCATGAAATGATCCAGCTCCAAGCAAGCTATCATTCACAATAGACAGTAGACAATAGGTGCAGGAGTAGGCCATTCGGCCCATTGAGCCAGCACCGCCATGATAATGGCTGATCATCCACAATCAGTACCCCGTTCTTGCATTCTCCCAATATCCCTTGACTCCGCTATCATTAAGAGCTCTATCTAACTCTCTCTTTTCCTCATCTCCTTTTTAAATGGCCTACCCCTTATTCTTAAACCTTGGCCCCTGGTTCAGGACTCCTCCAACATCGGGAACTTATCGAATGATCTTATCGAAACATATAAGATTATTAAGGGGTTGGACACATTAGAGGCAGGAAACATGTTCCCAATGTTGGGGGAGTCCAGAACAAGGGGCCACAGTTTAAGAATAAGGGGTAGGCCATTTAGAACGGAGATGAGGAAAAAAAAATTCAGTCAGAGTTGTAAATCTGTGGAATTCTCTGCCTCAGAAGGCAGTGGAGGCCAATTCTCTGAATGCATTCAAGAGAGAGCTAGATAGAGCTCTTAAGGATAGTGGAGTCAGGGGGTATGGGGAAAAGACAGGAATGGGGTACTGATTGAGAATGATCAGCCATGATCATATTGAATGGTGGTGCTGGTTCGAAGGGCCGAATGGCCTACTCCTGCACCTATTGTCTATTGTCTAACATGTTTCCTGCATCTAGCGTGTCCAATCCCTTCAATAAGATCCCCTCTCATCGTTCAGCGTATACAAGCCCAGTCGCTCCAGTCTTTCAACATACGATAGTCCCGCCATTCCTGGAATTAACCTTGTGAACCTACGCTGCACTCCCTCAATAGTAAGAATGTCCTTCCTCAAATTTGGAGACCAAAACAGCCCACAATACTTCAGATGTGGTCTCACTAGGGCCCTGTACAACTGCAGAAGGACCTCTTTGCTCCTATACTCAACTCCTCTTGTTATGAAGGCCAACACATTCCATTAGCTTTCGTCACTGCCTGCTGTATCTGCATGCTTACTTTCAGTGACTGATGCACTAGGACACCCAGATCTCATTGTACTTCCTCTTTTCCTAATTTGACACCATTCAGATAATAGTCTGCCTTCCTGTTCTTACCACCAAAGTGGATAACCTCACATTTATCCACATTAAACTGCATCTGCCATGCATCTGCCCACTTACACAACCTGTCCAAGTCACCCTGCATTCTCATAGCATCCTCCTCACAGTTCACACTGCCATCCAGCTTTGTGTCATCTGCAAATTTGCTAATGTTACTTTTAATCCTTCATCTAGTCATTAATGTATATTGTAAATAGCTGCGGTCCCGGCACCGAGCCTTGCGGTACCCCACTAGTCACTGCCTGTCATTCTGAAAGGGACCCATTTATCCCTACTCTTTGTTTCCTGTCTGCCAACCAATTTTCTATCCATGTCAGTACCCTACCCCCAAAACCATGTGTAATTTTGCCACTAATCTAGGCGGGACCTTATCAAAGGCTTTCTGAAAGTCCAGGTATACCACATCCGGCTCTCCCCTGTCAATTTTCCATGTTATTCCACTTTTTAAGAAAGGAGGGAGAGAAAATTGGAAATTATAGGCCAGTTAGTCTGCCATCAGTAGTGGGGAAGATGCTGGAGTCAATTATAAAAGAAGAAATTGCAGAACATTTGGATAGCAGTAACAGGATCGTTCCGAGTCAGCACGGATTTACGAAGGGGAAATCATGCTTGACTAACAGGACACACAAAATACATTTCAACATGAACATCCACCACAGTGTCTCCTCCACATTCCTCACTGTGATGGAAGGGGACAAAACGTTCAACCTCTCCCTTCTTTGTCCTCCCGCGGTCGGGGCCTCTAACCTTCTGTTGACAATAGACAATAGACAATAGGTGCAGAAGTAGGCCATTCGGCCCTTCGAGTCAGCACCACCATTCAATGTGATCATGGCTGATCATTCTCAATCAGTACCCCGTTCCTTCCTTCTCCCCATACCCCCTGACTCCGCTATCCTTAAGAGCTCTATCCAGCTCTCTCTTGAATGCATTCAGAGACTTGGCCTCCATTGCCTTCTGAGGCAGAGAATTCCACAGATTCACAACTCTCTGACTGAAAAAGTATTTCCTCATCTCCATTCAAAATGGCATACCCCTTATTCCTAAACTGTGGCCCCTTGTTCTGGACTCCCCCAACATTGGGAACATGTTTCCTGCCTCTAACATGTCCAACCCCTTAATAATCTTATAAGTTTCGATAAGATCTCCTCTCATCCTTCTAAATTCCGGTGTATACAAGCCTAGTCGCTCCAGTCTTTCAACATACGACAGTCCTGCCATTCCGGGAATTAACCTAGTAAACCTACGCTGCACGCCCTCAATAGCAAGAATATCCTTCCTCAAATTTGGAGACCAAAACTGCATACTCCTGCATTGGGGGGAATCTCAGCTCCCCCGCACCGACCGGCGATCTACCCCGGGTCGGGGCCAGTCGAACGTCGTGCGGCTTTTGGAGCTCCAGACTCTCGGTCTCAACCCAAGACTGTGAGCTCCGCGATGTTAAAGTCCACAGGCCACGGTTGGAGCGTCAATCTCAGGCAAGGGATCACACGCTCAGATGTTAAGTCCACGGCCCCGCGGTGGGCTCAAAGTCAGTTCCGGGCAAGGCCGCCAGCTCCATGATGTTAGGTCGCAGAGCGACCGGAGATACGATCCTTAAAACAATCGCATCTCCGGCAAGGTAAGAGATTGAAAAAAAGTTTCCCCCAACCTCCCCGCCCACCCCCCCCCCCCCCCCCCCCAGCCCACCCCCCACATAAAACAAACCAGAGAACATTAACACAGACTATTAAAACTTGCCAAAAAAAAAATTTTTAAGTTTGAAAAGGGCAGACAGACTGTGGGCGAGGCATCCATCGTGCGTCGCCCCCTGGTGGCATATACTGATCAGGATCATCTGTGAATCTGGCTCTTTTAAAAAAAATTACAAATACATTATTCCAAAAACAAAACCAACATACAAAGTGGTAATGTGATCAGATCTAAAGCCGCCTGTATCGGCAGTCTACAAAAACAACAAATATCAAATTAAAACCCCGCCATCTTTGTCAACAATACATTCAGCCTCCCGCGGCGACCAGCGTTCACGGAAGGCCTCCAGAGTGCCCGTGGACACTGCGTGTGCGTGTTCCCTCTCCAGGGACACGCGGGCACGGACGTAAGCCCGGAACAGGGGTAGGTAGCCGACCTCTGTGAGGCCGTCGACTACCCGCTGCCTGGACCTGCGGATGGCCATCTTGGCCAGGCCCAGGAGCAGACCGACAGGGAGACCCCCTCCTCCCTCCTGACCCTCCCCCCTCTGTACCGGGTGCCCAAAAATTAAAAGCGTAGGGCTAAAATTGAGCCAGAACTTGAGGAGCAGCCCCTTCAGATACTGGAACAGGGGCTGTAACCTCACGCACTCTGTATACAAATGGTACACGGTCTCCTCCTCACCGCAGAAGCGACAGGCGGCAGACGAGACCGTGAACCGGCTCAAGTACCTGTTACAGGCCACAGCCTTATGCAACACTCTCCACCCCAGGTCCCCGATGTAAAGCGGGACGACCCCCTTATAGAGAGACCTCCACTGGGGACCGCTCCCGCCATCAGGTGGTAACACTGACCGCCAGGGTGTGTCCGGACGGAAGACGAGAGCGGGGAAGTGGAGAGTGTGCAGGAGCAGCCTGTACAAGACGCGCCTCTCCGCGTCACGGAACGGCACGCTGGGCATCTGGGAAAGGCGGCTCATATTGTGTAGGGTCGGCTCTCGGGAAGGGACCCGGGCCGTGGGCCCGATGAGCAATTCCGACGGAGCGGGGGTAAGCCCAATCGGAATCGCTCCACGCACACGCCTCTCCTCGACACCCACCGTGACAGGGTGAGGACCGGCCCCCCTCACAACCACAGCACGCCCCTCCCCCCGAGGGGCAGCGCCCTGGCTGAAGGTGACCAAATTCCTGGCTCTCAGGAGATCACGGTAAAAACCGGGCAACTCCCGCCTAGCGCGCTGACTCATGCCCGCTACCGGAAGCCGTGATCCCTCCTGGAGGCAGCACCCCCGGCAGAAAAAGGTACGTGGCCAGCGAGTGCCATCTGGGAGGGCAATCGGAGTACACGTACCTCTGCAAGGTCCTGAGTCGGAGGGCTGCCACCTGAGTGCGGACGCAGACCAGCGCCTGACCGCCCTCCTCCAACGGGAGACTCAGAACCCCAGCAGAGACCCAGTGGTTCCTCTCACCCCAGAAGAAGTTAACTAACCTCCTCTGTATCATGGCGATGAAACGAGAGGACGGGACCAGAGTGGCCAGCCGGTACCACAGCAGAGAGGCCACCAGCTGGTTTATGACCACAGCCCTACCCCGATATGATAACACACCAAGGAGGCCTGACCAGCGCCCCACACGGGCGACCACCTTCGCCTCCAGCTCCTGCCAATTCGCCGGCCAAGCCCCCTCAGTGGGACTCAGGTAGATCCCCAGATAGAGGAGGTGCGTGGTGCTCCACGCAAACACTGCCATCTCCTCGGGCAGGGAGTCCACCTGCCACTTACCCACCAAGAGACCAGCACACTTCCCCCATTTGATCCTGGCGGAGGATGCGGCTGAGAACACCCGCTGGCACTCACGCATCCTCCGCAGGTCAACAGGGTCGGTGAGCATTAGTAGCACATCGTCGGCGTAGGCCGAGAGAACCACCTCCACCCCTGGCCCCGGCAAAGCCAAACCTGCCAGCCGCCTCCGTAGGAGGCACAGGAATGGCTCCACGCAGAGGGAACAAAGCTGGCCGGACATGGGGCATCCCTGACGAACCCCCCTCCCAAAGTGAATGGGAGCCAACAAAGAGCCATTGATCTTGACCAGGCACTCTGCAGCAGTGCCCAAGAAGGTAGTCGTGCTCCACCCTGTCGAACGCCTTCTCCTGGTCGAGGGAGAGGAAGGCGACTGACTGAGCAGCCCCCTGGGACAGGTAGATCAGGTCCCGGACCAGGTGTGAATCTGGCTCTGGGAGTTGTTCCTGGGTCAGATACGCGCAGTGGAAATGTTTCAACGGGACGTTCCCCCTTTGGAAAATCCTGGCAGATCCCAGGACCAGGTCTACTCTCCACCGTATACATTCACCACACCTCTCTGCTGTTTATTGTGTCATCTCAGGGGATTGAAATAGAAAAGTTCCAGTGTTGATGTTTGAACTTTGTGTGAAACACTTACTGGGAACAAAATGATGTGGAGTAGTATTTCTTCATTTAACTAATATCCTGGTGGGTTCGTACAGAACCTTGTAGTTTATGTTCCACAGTGCAGTAGTAAATGCAACAAATTGTGCTTTCTTAATAACACTGTCTGCAAAAGATCTTATTGTATCATCTTCCCTCTCCCCAATCCCAATGGTTCAATGGTGCTTTTATTGTCACATGTATGAAGTGCTAACACAATTTTTTATCTTACAAACAGTCCAGTAGATAGTTGCTGTACCCCCGATTAGCAAATGGTTTACTGAGTCCGCATGGAAGATGCGCCATGTTTTGGTGCCATTTTGCTGCATTTGGCGCCATTTTGAAAGCCCACGCTGCAGTTCTTGGAAGCGGTGCCTGTTGCAGGCAAGGCCCAGGCTGTTTCGGGCCTCCACCCATCTCCTTCCTTGTACATCACATTCCTTTCCCACCTCACCTCCCTGACTGAACATACTTCCAAGCAACTGCTTACGGTTGATGAGTTAAAGTGTTAATGACCAAGGGTGAGGTGGGGACGTAAACACATTGTCGGTCTTCAGAGTACAGAACAAGCTGTCACCAAATGCCTCTGGAGCAGGTGGAGGTTGAGAGGAGGTTATGACTGGAGGGAGGGGGATGGAGGACGTGCTGTAGTGGGTGGGGAAATAGGTTTGTTGGCCTGGACGGACTGTCATTATTATTTAACATCTCCATTGTTCATCTGCCAGCAGATGATACGAAGCTGGGCACGAGGAATATTTTCTACAGACAACTTTTAAAAATGTTAAAGATTTAATAGGAATCTGAGGGGTAACTTTTTCACACAAAGGGTGGTGGGTGCATGGAACAAGCTGCCAGAGAAGGTAGCTGAGGACAGGGACTGTCACAATCTTTAAGAAACAATTAGACAGGTACATGGATAGGATAGGTTTGGAGGGATCTGGGCCAAACACAGACAGGACTAGTGTAGATGGGACATGTTGGCCGAAGTGGCAAGTTTCCACACGGTATCACTCTGACTGGATCTGTTTCTGTCAGAAACTGAGTTTCTTCAGAAGATTTAGTTGCTAACTCTGTTTTTCGTCACTTCTTTACAGCTGCAATCAACAGGTCAAGGTTTGGAGACCTGACCACCTACCACACCATCTTCTTGCTCACCATCCTTGGTGCCATGGCCCTCTTGGTGCTTGTGCTGCTGTGCTTGCTTCTCTATTACTGCAGGTAAACCCACCATTGAGTGAATTGATTAATTTTCTTTACAAGTGGTGTCATGTTTCTATTCCTCATCTGTGTCGTCGTCGTCCCCCCCCCCCCCCCCCACATCCCACCCCACATTACCTGTCTCTCAGCAATCACTGGGTCCCTGTAATACAGCAGAGTGGGACATGTTGGGCTAAGGATTATCTCCATGACAATTTAACTCTTTGGACAAAGGTTTAAGGTGAAGGGGAAAGATTTAATAGGAATCTGAGGGGGTAACCTTTTCAAATAAAGGGTGGAATAAGCTGCCAAAGGAGGTAGTTGAGACAGGGACTGTCGCAACGCTTAAGAGACAATTAGACAGGTACATGGATAGGACAGGTTCAAAGGGACATGGGCCAAATGCAGGCAGGTGGGACTAGTGTAGATTAGACATGTTGGTCGGTGTGGGCAGGTTTGGTAGAAGGGCCTGTTTCCACACTGTATGACAATGACTCTATGACTTCTGGACCTCCTTGAGTTTTTGCTGGGTTATGGGCATCACTGATGAGGCCAGCATTTATCGACCATTGCCTTGGTGGGAAGCTGACCCCTTGGAAATCTCACAGTGCTGTTGAAGAGAGAATACCAGGAATTGGACCCGAGTTCTCTTACATCTTTATCCTTCCCAGCAGCAGTGGTGAGGTGGGCAGCCAGGTTGGAGGGGGTATGTGGGGGGGGGGGGGTAGAGTGAAGTGGGCAGCCAGGCTGGAGGGGGTATGTGGGGGGGGGGGTGGGTAGAGTGAGGTAGGCAGCCAGGCTGGAGGGGTATGGCGGGGGGGGGGGGGTAGAGTGAGGTGGGTGGTGAGTGGTTGGCGGGGGGGGGGGGGGAGAGTGAGATGGGCAGCCATGCTGGAGGGGGTATGGCGGGGGGGGGGTAGAGTGAAGTGGGCAGCCATGCTGGAGAGGGTATGGCGGGGGGGGGGTAGAGTGAGGTGGGTGGTGAGTGGTTGGCACGGTTGGGTGGTGGGAGTTTGGGGTTGGTTTCTGCTACTGGTGCCTGTGCTCAGGTGGGTGTAGAGGCACGCAAGCTCATGAAGGAGGGAACTGGTGCATCTACAGCCCGTGTGGCCGGGTCCCTGAGGAAGAGTAGATGTATAAATAGAGGGCCTTCTCCGAGCAAGATCCCCAGAGCCAGCCCATGACCCGATGGGGGAACTCCCTTGAAGCTGAGCTTCTGTCAAGCGAGCAACACCTTAAAAACTTACAGAAACAAGGAACTGCAGATGCTGGTTTACACAGAAGCATACGGTGTCTGGACAAACTCAGCAGGTCAGGCAGCATCTGTGGAGAACATGGATAGGTGACGTTTCACAGAGTGCTGGAGTAACTCAGCGGGTCAGGCAGCTTCTGTGGAGAACATGGATAGGTGACGTTTCACAGAGTGCTGGAGTAACTCAGCGGGTCAGGCAGCATCTGTGGAGACATGGATAGGTGGCATTTTGACAATTGAGGTGGGGGCCATTCTGAATGGTCTTGGAGCGGCTCAGAGTGCAAATGGCAAGCGTGCATCAGAACGATTGATTGAAAGATACAGCATGAAAACAGACCATTCGGCCCACTGATTCCATACTGGCTGCACTGGTTCTGTGTTATCCCACATTCTCATCCGGTCCCTACACACTGCAGGCAATTTACAAAGGTGATTAACCTACAAGCCCCATACGCCTTTGGGATGTGGGAGGAAACCGGAGCACCTGAAGGAAAGCCACGTGGTCACAGGAGGAACGTGCAAACACCAGACAGACCGCACCCGAGGTCAGGATTAAACCCGGGTCTGTGGTGCTGTGAGGCACTACTGTCATTGCTGCACACCAACGGTAGAAAGTTGCCAACTGGTGCAATGATTCATGACAGGATGTCAAATCCATGCTGGAGTGCAGAGCAGCATAGAAGTTTGGAGCTTAATTGAGTTTTTTTGTCGAGATGACAAAGATGATCATTGAAGGTAGAAGAGTAGAAGCTGTTGACGTAAATAAAGTCCCTTGTGAGAGGCTGGTCCAGAAGATTTGGATGCATGGGGACTTTGTTGTTTGGATTCAGAAATGCTTACTCATAAATACAGAGGGTGGTGGTGGAAGGGAGTTATTCTGCAGGAGGTATGCGACACTGGAGTGCTGCAAGAATCTGTGTGTTGGGCCTCTGCTGCTTGTGATGTGCAGAAACCACTTGGGCATAAATGTAGATGGTTCCTAAGTTTGCTAACAACACAAAAATTGTTGGAACTGCAGACTGTGAGGAAGACTGTCAAAGTATACGGCTTTCCTGGCATTCTCTCTTCAGCAGCACTGTGAGATGTCCAGGGATTATCTTCCCACCAAGGCAATGGTCAATAAATGCTGGCCTCGTCAGTGATGCCCATACAGAGGGTGGTTGGTGTTTGAGTTTAGTTTATTGTCATGTGCACCAAGATACAGTGAAAAACTTCTGTTGAGTGCTAACCAGTCAGCAGAAAGAGTAAAAATGATTACAATCGAGCTATCCACAGTGTACACACACATGATCAAGGGAATAACGTTTAATGCAAGATATAGTCCAGTAAAGTCCGAACAAAGATAGTCCTAGGGTCTCCAATGAGGTAGGTAGCAGCTCCGGACTGCTCTCTGGTTGTGGTAGGATGGTTCCATTGCCAGATTACAGCCGGGAATAAACTGTCCATGAATCTGGAGGTGTGCGTTTTCACACCTGTTCCCCTCTTACCTGATGGGAGAGGTGAGGAGAGGGAGAGGGAGATTGCAACTCGTTCTTGATTATGCTGGTGTATGGAATGAACTGCCACAGCAGGTAATTGAGGCAGGGACTATTGCAGCATTTACGAACCAATTAGACAAGTACATAAATGGGCAGGTTTAGAGGGATACTAGACCAAGTGGACCCGTTGGGCCCAAACCTCTCCTGCATTGGTGCAGCACCCCCTCCTCCCCTCCCTGCCTCCCCTCTCCCCCCATGCCCCCCTCTCCCTCCCTCCCTCCCCCCCTCGCCCACTCACCCCATCCCTCCCCCCTCCACTCCCCTCTCACCTCCCCCCCCCCCCACCAACCCCCCTCCCTCCACCCCCTCCCCCTCCCCCTCCTCTTCCCCTTCCATTCCCCCCCATTCCATCCCCTCAACCCCCCTTATCCCCCTTCCTCCTCCCTCCCTACACCCCCCCTTCCCCTCCTCTCCCTTACCCTCCCCCTTCCCCCACCACTCCAACCCCCCTTATCCCCCCTCCTCCTTCCTCCTCCTCCTCCCTCCCTCCCCCTCCCCCCCCCCCCATCCCTCCCTAGGAGTTAGATTTAAACTTTAAATTGTGAATTACTTTAAAAATATGACACCGATTTCAATGAAACTTCTTCCATTAGCACCAAAGGGACGACGGTGAGTAAGGTGGGCCTACAATTGTCACACGATCATGTACTGTTTTGACTGCAGTTCAGGAACAAACAAACAAACAAACGAGAATTTTGGTTTATAGATGGCCAAACACAGGCAGGTAGGACTAGTATAAATGGGACATGTTGGTCGTTGTGAGAAAGTTAGGCCAAAGAGCCTGTATCCATGCTGTATGACTCTATGATTCTAAGAAAGGTCTCAACCCGAAACCTTGCCAATGTCCTCCAGAGATGCTGCCTGACCCGCTGAGTTACTCCAGCACTCTGTGTCTTTTTGTAAACCAACATCTGCAGTTTCTTGTGTCAACATTGTACAATTGGAATTGTCAGTGTGAAGTCGATCAGAAATCTTCTGTGACACCAGGGAACAGTGAAATGTGCTCCAGTTCCTGCATTGCTAACTGAGTGGTCTTACATTAGCTTCATGTACAACTCATTCAGAGGGTTTCACAAAAGCACGTCGCAAGCCCAGTGAATTGTGAGAGATGGAAGCACCAGTAGATGGCGTTCTGAGCTTGGAGCCTCTCTCAGCCTCCGGCTCACACTGCCTCTGCTGGTCAGTACTCACACTGCGTGGGAGAACGGAACAACAGGATTCGAACATCTACATACTAAAACTCTCGTTTGTTTGTTTGTTTGTTCCTGAACTACAGCCAAAACGGTACACGATAGTGTAACAATTTTAGGCCCACCTTACTCTCCGTCGTCCCTTTGGTGTTAATGGAAGAAGTTTCATTGAAATCGGTGTTATATTTTTACAGTTATTCACATTTTAAAGTTTAAATCTATCTCCTAGAGAGGGAGGGAGGGAGGGAGGATGGGAGGGAGGCGGGAGGAGGGAGGATAAGGGGGGGTTGAGGGGGATGGAGTGGGGGGAGGGGGAGGAGGGGAGGGGGGGGTGAGGGGGCGGGAGGGGGAGAGTGGATGGGTGCAGGAGAGGGTGCTGCACCAATGCAGGAGAGGTTTGGGCCCAACGGGTCCACTTGGTCTAGTCTCCTTTAAACTTTTCCCCTCTCACCTTGTTGCAATGCCCTATCGTGTTGGACATTTCCACCCTGGAACAAAGCCCTGACTGTCCACCCTGTCTATGCCTCTCACAATGTTATACACTTCTATCAAGTCTCCCCTCATCCTCCAACATTCCAGGGGAAACAATCCAAGTTTATCCAAAGATAGACACCAGAGAATAGGTGACGCGGGTCGAGACCCTTCTTCAATCTGAGAGTTGGGGAGAGGGAACAGAGAGATGCAAAGGTTCAGAGAACAAATGAATGAAAGACAGAGCAACGATGATCAGGGAAAGGTGGAGGTGGGAGGAAACTGGAGCACCCGGAGGAAGCCCACATGGTCACAGGGAGAACATGGAACTCAACACAGCCAGAGCCCGAGGTCAGGATCAAACCCGAGTCTCTGGTGCTGGGAGGCAGCAGCACCACCCGCTGCATCACTGTGCTGATCATATTTTCTTCTGGTATATCAGATAGGAGTTTCCTCTCGGGCAGTTTCATGGAATCATTAGCACTACAGTAGGAGTGCGTACACTACGGGAGCGAGAGACCTCCAGATATTGCATCCATCCATATTTCCATTTGGCAGAGGAGGCCATTTAGCCCAGTGTGGGCATGCCAGATCTCAGAGCAATCGCATTCCTCCACTGACATCCCTGCAACCTAATCCCTCTGGCAACATGCCCACGCACTCCCCTCATCCTCCCACTCAAGGGGCAAGTAACAGAGGCCATTACACTACCGACCCACACATCCTTGGGACGAGGGAAGACACCAGGACACTGTGTAAATGTGGTGACAGGCAGAACATGCAAACTCCAAAAGGCAGTGCTCTGGATTGAACCTGCGTGTACAGTATGAGATGGATACTGGATTTATGCCAATGATATGTGCTGTGTTACAGAGGCCTCACGGCACCAGAGACCCAGGTTCGATCCTGACCTGGGGCGCTGTCTGTGTGGAGTTTGCATGTTCTCCCTATGACTGCATGGATCTCCTCCGGGTGCTCTGGTTTCCTCCCACATTCCAAAGACGTGCAGATTTGTTGATTAATAGGCCTGTGAATTGCCCCCAGTGTGTAGGGAGTGGATGCGAATGTGGGAGAACATAGAACTAGTGTGATCAGGTGATTGGCGTCCACTCGGTAGGCCTGTTCCTACATTGTATCTCTAAACTAAATTAAATAAACCAATGGTGTAATCATACGCCGCTGGTAAAGATATAACCGGACCTCACTGCTTGCAAAATGAATCTAGAGGCAGCACAGTTGCTGCCTTACTGGGCCTGATACCCGGGTTCAATCCTGACCACAGGTGATGACTGTACATTTCCCTGTGGAGAACGTACAAACTCCAACTCCAACACAACACAAACGACTTTAAGAACAGTGATAAATGCTCCTCTCCCACATTCCCAGCCATGCAGAATCACTGGGGAAGGTGAGACCTGGACAAGCTGAGCTGGTTGCACCTGAACTGTGTAGGAAAAAAACTGCAGATGCTGGTTAAAATCGGAGGTAGACACAAAATGCTGGAGTAACTCAGTGGGTCAGGCAGCATCTCGGGGGAGAAGGAATGGGTGACGTTCCAGCATTTTGTGTCTACCTGCACCTGAACTGGAGTAAGTTCAAGATTGCTGTGGGGGTTTGTTAGCGCTTTTTGGAGAGAGGTTAATGAACTTGTCTGGGGAATGAGCCACAGGTCAGGACGATAATAGTGGGTGAGGAATAGACAAAGAAGCTGGAAAACTAATGTCAATCCTAGCGGACGAGCCTGCTTAGATGACAAACACACTGGAGGGAAGCAGAGCTGGAGTGTTATTGTTACACAATGCGTCTGACAGGTTGGGTGGTGGAACTGAAGCCAATGATTAGCAAATGGGAATGTGAAGTTGTTGCTGTCACAGAGATAGTCATAGAGTCACAGAGTGATACAGCGTGGAAACAGGCCCTTCAGCCCAACTTGCCCACACCGGCCAACATGTACCAGCTACACTAGTCCCACCTGCCAGCATTTGGTCCATGTCCCTCCAAACCTGTCCAATCCATGTAAAACCTGTCCAATCCATGTAGATGTGGTTGAAAGTTCAAACTCATTTAGTAAGACTTTATAATATAACACTTCTCAAGCCAAGTATTGAGCTTGAAAAGATTGGCAAAGTTGTCACCAGGGTCACTGGGGCAGTTTTTGGCAAAACCAGTGCAGACTCTTGACTGAGTATAAAGTTCTAACTCATTTAGAACTATCTTTATAATGTAACACTTCTAAAGCCAAATATTGACTTTGAAACGACCTGCAATACATTTGAAAGCTGGCACCTGGATCAGGTAGTTTTCATGTGGACATGTGGTGACTTGAAGCAGGTAGTAATTCTACTAACAGTGTTTTTTAATTCAATAGGCGAAGATGTCTAAAACCGCGGCAACAGCACAGAAAATTGCAGATTGCTTCCACTTTGGACAACTCCAAGAAGGACCAGGCCACCTCCATGTCTCACATCAACTTGATCAGTACCAGCCACCTGGAGTCAGTGTCCTCCAACGGGGACATGGACATTCACACGCCCATCCTCAAGTCTGCCTTCAGTACATCTCGAGAGTTTGAGAGCTCTCGGGAAGAGTTCTTCAAACAGATTCCGTATAGGGATTCAGGTCCAAAGACGAGGCACCTCAGCAAGGCATCCACTGACACTTTGGCCCACAGAGGGAATTCCAAGGAAGACTACCACAGGACGGTGGAGAGCTTTCCGTTGAAGGTTGCCAGGTCCATTGATGCTTCAGGAGAGCTGGAGCCGCCTCTAATGGATGACTACAGACGCAGCTATACCTCGATGGTCTCACAGCAGCCAACAGATGAAAAGGGCAGAGAGATTCAGGCTCGGCGCATTTTGGCTGAAAGTAAACTTTGTGCAAATGATCCACCCTCACCTTCTCCACTGCCACCACCTTTCGAATCTCTCGGCCACAAAATGGATAAGCCTTCGGAATACATGATGTCTCAATCTGTTGACCATCTGGCCAGGCCTACAACCCTGTCCCAGCCCGGTCAACTCATCTTCTGCGGATCTATCGATCACATGAAAGACAACATGTACAGGAATGTCATGCCTACTCTGGTCATTCCCGCCCATTATGTGGGATTGACTTCCGATTATCCTTGCATGGAGCCGTCAGCGAGCGGCGCGATGGAACAGCTGGAGATGAAAGGGATGCAGATGGGAGTGCCATTGTCCCATCAGCCTGGAGCTCAGCAGTATCAACATCAAGGCCAACAGGCGACCCCTCAGTCAGACGGTGGAGAAGACAAACCATGGGGCCCCCATTCCTCTTCCATGAGTGGCCCAATGGCAGTATTACTGAACGAGTCAGCTATGGCACAGATGAATGGGGAACTGCAGGCGTTGACCGAGAAGAAGTTCCTGGAGCTGGGGGTGAAGCCTCAGCACCCCAGGGCCTGGTTTGTGTCGTTGGATGGCAGATCCAACGCTCACGTTCGGCACTCCTACATCGACCTGCAGACCGGGGAGAGGATCAGCAGCAACGACGCCAGCCTGGATTCTGGAGTGGACGTGAACGAGACCAAGCTAGGGAGGAAGCCCAAGGAGGAGCGGGAGAGGCACGCTCCCGGGAACACGGCCTACAGCAAACTGGTCTACGTGGAGGACAATGAGCAGAGCAGCAGTGAAAGCAGAACAGCGATGTGCTCCCCAGAGGACAACTCGCTGACTCCTCTACTAGAGGAGAGCTCTGAACACAGGGAGACTGTTAATCGAGAGCACAGCAGAGGCAACAGCATGAGGAGCAGCAGCGAGACCCGCCGGGATTCCACCACCAGCCCAGAGGAGGAGATGCAGGACCAGTCTGAAGGGGCCGACGACCAAGGGGAGAACAAAAAGAGCCCTTGGCAGAAGAGAGAGGAACGCCCACTGATGGTGTTCAACCTGAAGTGAACAGCGCACTTGACTTCTCCAAGACCTTGAATCAAATCTTCACAAGTTTTTTGAAAACGCATCAGCATCCCGTGAGAAAACCTGAGCACAAACAACGGAAATCGATGAAGTCTAAAGCAACAAAACCCAACATGCCTCTTGTATTAGGGCCCCAGACCAAGGAAGCAGCAAACCCATTCTCCCTGAATTTGTGCAACTCTATATCGCTAAGCTGAAACAATGGTTAAAAAGGAGGGAAGGATCTCAGTGATGCAACTGTAGGCCTTCTGTCAGGGCAGATCGAACAAGCGTTCATGTTGTCTTTAGAACTTATAGCTGAGTTTTTGTTAAAAAAAAAGTCATTGTGGTACCAACCCACACAATAAACTCACTGAATTTGTTTTTCCTGAGGAAGATGAAAAGACTATATAAAGGTTCAGTCCTTTTTGTTATTTTAATTGGAACAACCCTACCAAATGAAGCATTTTCATGCTTGAGGATCAGTCATTTTACATGTCAGGACTTTTTTGAATAGAGGCTTTTTTGGAAGGTAGATTTTCTTTTCCTTTTTGTGTATCGTGCTTTCTTTAACTTGACCCTAGACCATCTCCAGTAGCAGACCATTCAGATCAGGTCCAGGACTCTCCAAGTGCCTTCTTTATGTCTAAGTTGTGCAAAAAAAACGGAGGGAAAGCAACTCTTACTGACTGCACTGATGTAAAGTGGAGAGTGGTGATCGGGAGCCTAAAGTTAGGAAGTCAAAGATTTTTATACTTATTTTGTGATGTTTAATATGTGCAGAAACAGCTAAAGAAATGTTTCCCCATTGCCAATGTGATTTTTCCTGGACTCTGGTCAATATACCAGGTAGGAAAAACTAATCTGTATACAGTTAGTTCACAACAGCGTTTAATACATAAGTTGCATCTGAATTGATTGCTTAATCAACATTGGAGGTGAAAGATGAGAAGGAGATGTACTAATGATGCATTTGTAGATCTTTTGAGTAGATCAGCTAATGTACATGACGACTGGACACGCTGCAGCGATCCTAGGTGTAAGGTGGAGTGGCCAGTTCACGGTGTGGAAGGTGTGGGATGTGTGAGAAAAGTGTATCCATTTGTCCTGAAGATATGGGTGGGACAGTGATGGAGGGGAGGGGGATTGGGTCAGTGCCTTGAAAATGGGCAGCCGCCTATTTATTGTCCTCGTGGTATATGTGGGGGTCCATGGAGACATGATGCTGAGATCCATGAAGATCATGGCATTGATCTATGGAGACATGATGGTGAGATCCATGAAGATCATGGCATTGGTCTATGGAGACATGATAGTGAGATCCATGAAGATCATGACATTGGTCTATGGAGAGGAGGATCCTTAGACTGAGGACGGACCCATTTCATATGTAGACGCAAGGAACTGCAGATGCTGGTTCACAGAAAAGGACATAAAGTGCTGGAGTAACTGAAGAGGGTGACAGCATCTTAGGTGATGGGTCCCAGCCCAAAAAGTCACCTATCCATATTCTCCAGAGATGCTGCCTGACCCACTAGAGTTATTCCGTGTCATGTGTAGTTTGGGATGATACAATATTACTAGGACAGTATCTACCATTTTCTGAATGCAGCTTGTTGGAGCAAGTCAAAGGATGAACAAGGGAGTGAGTAAATGTTTTGAAGAGTATCCCATCATGAGGGTTCTTGACTGGTTTGTCCCAGACCATTGCTGCTGTGCGATGTGCTCACTGCCCTCGACCCACACAGCTCCCCCACCTCTTGGTATCGGGGTTGTCTACGCCTACATGGGAAACCAAATTCAAGTTGCATCCTGCTGTCCCAATGTAGGTGTGACCAGGTCAGGTGTCCACACAGGTCTGCCAACTAGACACACTGTACCACAGTCATGGTAGGTAACACACTTGCTCCTCCATTGTATTATCATTTCAGGATAAATGATTTTATTTGCTTCAACGTATGAATTAGTTGTTAAATCAACTGAACTGAATGGTAAAAGACAATTTTACTTCTTTTGAATCCCTTCAGTTTGACATCTACAAGTACTATATACTTCTGAAGATGACTGATTTGTAGTTGAAAACAAAATGAAATATTTAATTTGGGTTTTCCAAACAAGTATTTATTTCTTCCTATCTGGCCATTGCCAGCAAGGTCAGCATTTAACACGTGTTCCAAAGTGTTGTTTAAAAGGGGTGATGAGTTCGTTGCCTTTCTAAACCACTGGAGTCCGTGTTGTGAAGATATTGCTACTGTGCTTTTGATTCAGTCCCATGATTTTATTTCCAGGAGGGATCAGCTTTGTACTTCCCAGTTGAGTTGTAAAGCCATCGTCAAACAACTGGGAAGCTGGCCCTTCAGCCCAACTTGGCCAAGCTCACCAAGATGCCACATCTACACAAGATGCCCCAAACCTGCCCACGTTTGGCCCATATCTCTCTAAACCTTTCCTGTCCATGTATCTGTCCAAGTATATTTTAAATGTTGCAGTGGTAGATGCCTCTGGCAGTTCATTCCCTATACCCACCAGGAAAAGGTTGCCCTTTAGGTTCCTATCAAATCATTCTCTTCTCGCCTTAAACTGATGTCCTCTGGTTCTTGATTCTCCTACTGGGTGAGAGACCCTGTGTATCAACACTATCTATTCCCCACACGATCTCATCATTCATCATTCTCCTATGCTCCAAGATGGGAAGTCCAAGCCTGCCCAGCCTCCCCTGTAGCTCAGGCCCTCGACCCCTGGCAACATCCTCGTTCCTCCAGCACTCTGTGCTCTGCTCTGTGCAGTGAGCTCCCTCCCCACTTCAGCTTGTGTGTGACCCTGTGTTGTAACTCAATTTAGCAATAGTCAGCTGCAGGAAATAGTTCTGACATATTTGCTTTCTTTTTATGGATCAAGTATTTCCTATTGAATAACTGGATATAGAGTATCAGCACATATTGCATATTGGTAGATGTGGGTTTAAACCCAGTTCAGGGCACTGGGGAGGGGGTGGGTGGGTGGGGGTGGGGGGGATATTCCATCTGAATATATCCAGTAACTTTAGCTGCAGTTTGCAGGACATACTACAATTGAACCCAAGTCAAACATCCCATGGAAGAGACAGAGAGTACAAACTTTACTCCAATATCTAAACAGCTTCCACCCCACCTGCAGACACAAAGAACTGCAGATGCTGGTTTATACCAAAGATAGGCACAGAGTGCTGGAGTAACTCAGCGGGTCAGGCAGCATCTCTGGAGAAAAAGGATGGCTGACATTTCAGGTCAGGACTGAAGAGATCTGAAGAAGGGAGAAGGGTCCAGACCGGAAAGGTCAATAGACAATAGACAATAGACAATAGGTGCAGGAGGAGGCCATTCAGCCCTTCGAGCCAGCACCGCCATTCAATGCGATCATGGCTGATCACTCTCAATCAGTACCCCGTTCCTGCCTTCTCCCCATACCCCCTCACTCCGCTATCCTCAAGAGCTCTATCCAGCTCTCTCTTGAAAGCATCCAACGAACTGGCCTCCACTGCCCTCCACTGCCTTCTGAGGCAGAGAATTCCACACCTTCACCACTCTCTGACTGAAAAAATTCTTCCTCATCTCCGTTCTAAATGGCCTACCCCTTATTCTTAAACTGTGGCCCCTTGTTCTGGACTCCCCCAACATTGGGAACATGTTTCCTGCCTCTAATGTGTCCAATCCCCTAATTATCTTATATGTTTCAATAAGATCCCCCCTCATCCTTCTAAATTCCAGTGTATACAAGCCCAATCGCTCCAGCCTTTCAACATAATCGCTCCAGCCTTTCACCAATCCTTTTTCTCAGAGATGCTGCCTGACCAACTAAGTCCCTCCAGCACTGTGTGTCTATACCCGACCTGGGATGCAGGTAGTGATAGGATAGAAATGTTGGTTCAGGATCGGTATCCCAGAAATCGAACTATAAAAATCGGAAAAAAGAATTGTAAGGCATTTCATGCAATATGTGGAATTGATCGTGAGATTACAGCACTTCACACAAAAAAATTGAGCACATCTCTGATTTATTTTCTACATATTAGCTGAAGTAATATGAAGATATATTTCTCAAATATGCACTCCCACTACTGGATTGGAGCCGGCATCCACTGCATATCCAATTTTCATTAGTTCACTAGACCAAGTGGACCCATTGGGCCCAAACCTCACCTGCATTGATGCAGCACCTTCTCCTCCCCCCTCCCTCCTCCCCCTCCTCTCCCCCCCTTTCTCCCCTCCCCTCCCTCCTCTCCCCATCTCCCTCCCCTCCCCATCTCCCTCCTCCTTCCTCCCCTTCCCCCTCCCCCTCCCCTCCCTCCCCTCCCCATCTCCCCCCTCCCCTTCCCCTTCCCCCCATCCTCCCCCCTCCCTCCACACCCTCCCCTCCCCATCTTCCCCCTTCCCCTCTCCCCCACTCCATCCCCCTCAACCCCCCTTATCCCTCCTCCCTCTCCCCCATTCCCTCCACCCTCCCCCCTCCCTCCCTAGGAGATAGATTTAAACTTTAAAATGTGAATAACTTAAAAAATATAACCGATTTCAATGAAAATTCTTCCATTAGCACCAAAGGGACGACATTTTCCTGCATCTAGCCTGTCCAATCCCTTAAGAATGTTATATGTTTCTATAAGATCCTCTCTCATTCCAGCGAATATACGCCCAGTTGATCCATTCTTTCATCATAAATCAGTCCCGCCATCCCGGGAATTAACTTGGTGAACCTACGCTGCACTCAAGTTTGAAGACCAAAACTGCACACAATACTCCAGGTGCGGTCTCACCAGGGCCCTGTACAACTGCAGTAGGACCTCCATGCTCCTAGACTCAAATCCTTCTCATATGAAGGCCAACATGCCAATAGCTTTCTTCACTGCCTGCTGTACCTGCATGCTCACTTTCAGTGACTGATGTACAAGGACACCCAGGTCTCATTGCACCTCCCCTTTTCATAATCTGACACCATTCAGATAATATTCTGCCTTCTTGTTCTCGCCACCAAAGTGGATAACCTCACATTTATGCACATTATACTGTATCTGCCATGCATCTGCCCACTCACCCAACTTAACCAATTCACCCTGCAGCCTCATAGCATCTTCATTGTAGCTCACACTGCCACCCAGCTTTGTGTCATCCACAAATTTGGAGATGTTACTTTTAATTCCCTCATCTAAATCGTTAATATATATTGTAAATAACGGGTCCCGGTACTGCCTTGCAGTACCCCACTAGTCACTGCCTGCCACTCTGAAATTGACCCGTTAATTCCTACTCTTTGCTTCCTGTCTGCCAACCAGTTCTCAATCCATGTCAATACCCTACTCCCAATACCATGTGCTCTAATTTTGCCCACTAATCTCTTGTGTGGGACCTTGTCGAAGGCTTTTTGAGAGTCCAGATACACCACATCCACTGGCTCTCCCTTACCCATTCTACTTGTTACATCCTCAAAAATTCCAGAAGATTAGTCAAGCATGATTTCCCCTTCATAAATCCATGCTGACTTTGACCGATCCTGTTACTGCTATCCTAATGCGCTGCTTTAACATATTTAATAATCGACTCCAGCATCTTCCTCACTGCCGATGTATGGCTAACTGGTCTATAATTCCCTATTTTCTCTCTCCCTTTCTTAAAACCCACGCAGGTCACGGGGAGAACGCATAAACTGTGTACAGGCTGCACCCGTGCTCAGAATCAAACCCGAGTCTCTGGCACTGTAAGGCAGCAACTGTACTGCTGCATATCGTACCTCTCTGGGATGTTTTGTTCGAGCGGAGGTTGTTGATATTCTCGTTATGAATTGAGTGCAGGCTGAGCATGTGATCGCAGGCAACCATTATTCAGCAAAACGCTGCCGTGGTGATCCTGGTCCTCAGGCCAGGCTGAGCTCTGGCCACAGAAAGCTAAAAGGCCAGAGGGTTGCTGGTGGAATCAGCACTCTCATTTTCCATTCTTGGTTCGAACCCACGCACACAGTTGTTGTGAAATAATCCCGACTCTCCCCATGATAGACCAGACTGGGCCAGAAGTATTTAAAGGATTGGATATTTTTAACATCTTTTCATTTTTAAACTAAAAGCGTATTGACCACCGTGAGGGAGGGGGAAGAACAAGGGAGGGCCTGGCCTGGGGGGGGGGGGGGAGAACAAAGGAGGCCCAGCGTGGGGGGGGGGGGGAAGAACAAAGGTGGACTTTTGTAACTTTGCCAGTGCCCTTCATGTGGCGACTGTTTGCATACTTTGTGTATGCGAGCAAAGCATATCACTGTGACCTGTTACATGTGACTGTAAATTATTCCATTCAATTAAGGCACTCAGCTTGACTGTTAATGCACATATTAAACACTGTAATTTTAGGCTCAAGACAGGAACTGCTTTAAGAGTTATTGGTATTGTAATTGTGAACGCGTTTTTCTAACCTGATAGACATTTGTCTTAGTGCCATCGGTTCACATCTCCTTTGGAGAGTTCATGTCATTGAGTTTCAGATATTGTGCCACAACTGAGGGAAGTTGAATGATCTGGGACTGTTTTTACTGGATGTGTTGTATGTGTGGCGACATTTTAAACTGATTATTAGTGCTAGTGACTCAGTGTCTCTTGCTTTACTCTTGGCCACGGTTTTTTTAAATGAGGTGGTCTTGAACAGAGATGTGTGCTTGCTTCCAGTTTGCTCCGATCTTTTCAAAGAAAACATGGTCAAAATTCTGTGCAATCTTTTTTGCTTGTTCCTGAAGTAAAATTGTTAAAATAAAGCTTATTAAAAACATTTTTGAGAAATGAACAGGTCTCTTTGAACTGAATTTAAAATTTCAAGTGTTCCAAAGCGATATACACGGTGGCGCAGTGGTAAAGTTGCCGCCTTACAGCGCCAGAGACCCAGGGTCGATCCTGACGATGGGTGCTGTCTGTACGGAGTTTGTCTGTCCTCCTTGTGAGTTTTCTCCGAGATCTTCGGTTTCCTCCCACAATCCAAAGATGTGCAGGGTTGTAGGTTAGTTGGCTTTGGTATAAAATGTAAACTGTCCCTAGTGTGTGTAGGATAGTGTTAATGTGCGGGGATCGTTGGTCGGTCGTCCAACAGGCCTGTTTCTGAGCTGTATCTCTAAACTAAATACTAAGGCCAGAGTATGATTTCTAGGCTGAGCTCAACAAGTGACACTAATGAGGCTGATCTCAAACATTGTAGTGTAAGAAAATAACTGCAGTTGCATGGGCCCTAGCTACGCCTGCCTCTTTGTCGGGTACGTCGAACAATCCCTGTTCCGGGCGTACACCGGCCCCATCCCCGAACTCTACCTCCGCTACATCGACGACTGCATTGGTGCTACCTCTTGTACCCATGCAGAACTCACTGACTTCATACACTTCACTTCCAATTTCCATCCTGCCCTTAAATATACCTGGGCTATCTCCGACATCTCCCTCCCGTTTCTGGACCTCACCATCTCCATCACAGGAGACAGACCAGTGACTGACATCCACTACAAACCCACTGACTCGCACAGCTATCTGGACTACACTTCTTCCCACCCGGTCTCCTGCAAAAAGTCTATCCCCTACTCCCAATTTCTCCGTCTATGCCGCACCTGCGCCCGGGATGAGGTGCTTCACACTAGGGCGTCAGAGATGTCCACATTCTTCAGGAAACGGGGCTTCCCCTCTTCCATTATAGATGAGGCTCTCACTATGGTCTCTTCTACATCCCGCAGCTCCACTCTTGCTCCCCCTCCCCCCATTCGTAACAAGGACAGAATCCCCCTCGTTCTCACCTTCCACCCCACCAGCCAGCGTATCCAACAAATCACCCGCCAACATTCCCGTCACCTACAACGGGACCCCACCACTGGCCATATCTTCCCATCCCCTCCCTTGCTGCATTCCGCAGAGACCGTTCCCTCTGTAATACATAATACCTGCCAAATTTAAGAACTTCAGGAGGAACTTCTGACAAAACCTCACAGAAGGCAATCCAGGGATGTGAAGAGATGCTATAATTGTGAGATCTTTCAAGAGACGCATCTACCAATTGTCTACCACCTAAACTTCTCAACATCTCCTTGCAGCTGAAAAGCTGCTCTCTAATTCACAGTGTGGATTCAAACATGAAGTGGGTCGTGGATGTGATCTCCACCCTGAATTAAATTCGTAAACTGTGCAGAGAACACTGATCTACGGTACATGGCATTTTCTGACCTTTGCCAAACGAAAAAGATAATATTTGATTCAGAAACCTGTCTGCACTCTACATCTGTTTCATGATAGTATGTAAGCTGTCATTCTATCCAACAGGTCCACTGTGGATGTGTCCCAGTATACACTGGGGTGCGGCAAGCCTGCATTGATAGTCCAACCTCTGTATCAGTCTTCCACAAGACAACATTACACTTCACTTCCAACAGGCTGGCCACTGAAGTGAAGCTCGTCTTAAGAATCAGTATGAAACTATCCATGGAACCACCAAGTAAGATGGTGGTGCAGTTTAGATGACTGCACCAAAGGCTCAAGCTCAGTCCCCTCTATGGCAACAGTGGAATTGTAATTAATTAATGATACAGGATTCTGTTTGTCATCTACATCAATGATTTGGATGAGAACGTCCGGGGCACGATTAGTAAGTTTGCAGAAGACACTAAACTGGGTGGTATTGTAGATAGTGAAGATGGTTGTCAATAATTTGGAGCAGGATTTTGATTGTTTGGGCAAAGGAATGGTGAATAGAATTTAACATAGATAAGTGCGAGATGTTGCATTTTAGGAAGTCTGACCTGGGCAGGAACTATACAGGCAGGGCTGTGGGGAGAGTTGTAGAGCAGACAGATCCAGGAGTGCAGGTACATAGTACCTTGAAAGTGGCGTCACAGGTAGATAGAATGGTCAAAAGGTTTTTGGGCACATTGGGCTTCATTAGTCATAGAGTATTGAGTATGGAAGTTGGGAGGTTATGTTATAGCAGCACAAAATATTGGTGAAGCCACATTTGGAGTATTGTGTTCAGTTTTGGTCACTGTTATATGAAAGATGTTATTAAGCTGAAAAGGATAGAGATTTACGAGGATGTTGTCAGGAATTGAAGGCCTGAGCTAAAGGGAGCAGTTGAGCAGGATAGGACTTTATTCCTTGGAGTGCAGGAGGATGAGGGTTGATCTTATAGAGGTGTATGTGATCATGAGAGGAATAGATAAGGTAAATGCACATTGTCTTTTACCCAGAGTAGGGGAATAAAAAAACAGAGGATGGAGGTGAGGATGGGGGGGGGGGGGGGGGGGGGGAAGAAGATTTAAGTGGAAGCAGAGGGGCTACTTTTCTTTCACTAAGGTAGAGAGATGGACCAAGCTGCCGGAGGAGGTAGTTGAGGCAGGTATTATCACAACATTTAAAAAACATTTGGACAGGTTCATGGATAAGTTTAGAGGGATATGGGCCAAACACAGGCAGGTGCGACTAGTGTGGATGGGACATGATGGTCAGTGTGAGCAAGTTGGGCCGAAGGGCCTGTTTCCATGCTGTATGACTCTATGATGTGGAATTGTGTAAGTGTTGGGGTGCATCTTGTCGCAGTGAAGATGACCATGACTGACTGCACGATCATAAAGAACATTGGCTTCATCCGTGTGCTGGAGATGACATTTTGAGCAGCCGACATGTGACTATGGACTCTCCCTATTTGGCTCAAATACCTTCTGAAGTGCGCCATTCAATTATTGACTATATTCCATCAAATTTTAAAATAGTGAATGGTAAATATTACAATGGACCATTGAAGAGTACAGCACAGGAACAGACCCTTCAGCCCACAATGTATGAGCCCAGCATGATGCCATGTTTAACTAATAGAAACAGACAATAGATGCAGGAGGAGGCCATTCAGCCCTTCGAGCCAGCACTGCCATTCAATGTGTTCATCCACAATCAGTACCCCGTTCCTGCCTTCTCCTCATACCTCATGATTCCGTTAGCCCTAAGAGCTCTAACTCTCTTTTGAATGCATCCCGTGAATCGGTCTCCACTGCCTTCTGAGGTAGAGAATTCCACAAATTCACAACTGGGTGAAACAGTTTTTCCTCATCTCAGTTCTAAATGGCCTACCCCTTATTCTTAAACAGTGGCCCCTGGTTCTGGACTCCCCCAAGATTGGGAACATGTTAATTCCCTTAATAATTTATATGTTTAATAATTTTATATGTTCCTATAAGATCCTATAAGATCCCCTCTCATCCTAATAAATTGCAGTCGTTCCATTCTTTCATCATATGACAGTCCCGCCATCCCGGAAATTGCCCTTGTGAACCTATGCTGCACTCCCTCAATAGCAAGAATGTCTTTCCTCAAATTAGGAGACCAAAACTGCACACAATACTCCAGGTGTGGTCTCACCAGGGCCCTGTACCTCTTTGCTCCTATACTCAAATTCTCTCGTTATGAAGGCCAACATGCCATTGGCTTTCTTCACTGCCTGCTGCCATGTGTACTTTCAGTGACTGATGTACAAGCACACCCAGGTCTCGTTGCACCTCCCCTTTTCCTAATCTGACACCATTCAGATAATAATCTGCCTTCTTGTTCTTGCCACCAAAGTGGATAATCTCACATTTATTCACATTATACTGTATCTGCCACGCATCTGCCCACTCACCCGACCTATCCAAGTCACCCTGCATCCTCTTCACAGTTTACACTGCCACCAGCTTTGGGTCATCTGCAAATTTCCTAATGTTACTTTTAATTCCTTAATCTAAATCAATAATATTTCTTGTAAATAGCTGTGGACCCAGCACCGAGCCTTGCTAGTTACTGCCTGCCATTCTGAAAGGGACCCATTAATCCCTACTCTTTGTTTCCTGTCTTCCAACTAATTTTCTATCCATGCCAATATCCTACCCCCAATACCATGTGCTCTAATTGTGCCCACTAATCTCCTGTGTGGGACCTTGTCAAAGGCTTTCCAAAAGCTCTCCCTTATCCTTTTTACTTGTAACATCCTCAAAACATTCCAGAAGATTAGTCGAGCAAGATGTCCCCTTCATAAATCCATGCTGACTTGGCCCGATCCTGTTACTACTATCCAAATGCATCTTTACATCTTTAATAATCTCCTTTGCAGGCATACTCCATATCCATGTGTCCAACTGAATTGCCACCCTGGTGTCCGTCACCCCTGGCAGCATGTTTTAGGTATCCATCCCCAACTGTGTAAACAAAGACTTGCCCCACATTCGCCTTTACATTTTGCTCCTCTCACCTTAAAGCCTCGAGTCCTTGACATTTCCACCCAGGAAAAAGGTTTGACTGTTTACCCTGTCTACGCTTTCAATAATTTTGTATACTTCTAAAAGGTCTCCCCTCTCCCTCTGATACTCCAATGAAAACATTCCAACTTTGTCCAATCTCTTTGTAGCTAATCCCCTCTAATCCAGGCAACATTCTGTCAAACCTTTTCTCTGCCCTGCACATCCTGCAGTTGATGGGGCTACCAGGACTGCACACAACATTCCAAATGTCGCCTAAGCAAAGTCCTATAAAGCTGCAACATGACTCCCTGACTCTGATACTCAATGCCCTGACTTGGGAAGACAAGCATGCCATGTGCCTTCGTCAGCCCGCTATTCACTTGTGTTGCCACTTTCAGGGAGCTGTGGACTTGGACACCAAAATCCCTCTGTACATCGGTGCTGTTTAGGGTATTGCTCATAACTTAATACCTTCTCATTGCATTCAACCTCGCAAAGTGCAACAGCTCACCCCTGCACAGATTTACCTCTATCTGCCATTTCTTTAGATAATCTGTATCCCACCGAATACTTTGAGAACCTAGAGCTGTACAGCACAATGTTTGTGCCTCACATGATGTCAAGTTAAACTGATCCCATCTGCCTGCACATGATCCATATCCCTCTATTCCCTGCACTCCCATGTACATATTCAACAGCCTCTTAAAAGCCACTATCATACCTGCCGCCACCTCTACCCCACTTTGTAAACCCCCCCCAACCTCACCGTATAACTAAACCCTCTAGTATTGGACAACTGAACAACCGCTACTCACACACTAACCACAAGGTTTATCTATATCTTTCCTTTCCAAATAAGTATCCAAATGCCTTTTAAATGTTGTAATTGTATTTAAATGCTATAATTGTATTTGTCTACCACTTCATACATATAGTTTCAGTTTTAGTTTATTGTCACGTGTACCGAGGTACAGTGAAAAGCATTTGTTGCGTGCTAACCAGTCAGCAGAAAGACAATACATGATTACCACTCTTCTTCCACCGCCGCCTCCGCCTCGGAGCCTTTTTCCATGGGAAGGAGTCCTCACCCCCCACTGATGACCCCTTCTCCCGTCTCCAACGGACCCCCTCCTCTTGGACCCCCCCCCTGTTTGGCCAACTACCCTCACTAGAACTTTTTATCTCCAACTGCCGCCGTGACATTAACCGCCTCAAATTCTCCACTCCCCTGACTAACTCCAACCTCTCCCCTCCTGAACGTGCAGCCCTCCATTCACTCCACAACAACCCGGATTTAATCATCAAACCCGCTGACAAGTGAGGTGCTGTGGTAGTCTGGCGTGCTGACCTCTACCGGACCGAGGCCAGATGACAACTCTCAGACACCTCCTCCTACTTACCCTTGGACCATGACCCCACTGATAAACACCAGACCTTTATCATCAGCACCATCACGGACCTCACCATCTCCGGCGATCTACCCCCCACTGCCTCCAAACTCATAGTTCCCCAGCCCCGCACGGCCCGATTCTACCTCCTACCCAAAATCCATAAACAGAACTGTCCCGGCAGACCCATTGTCTCTGCCTGCTCATGCCCCATTGAACTTATCTCCACCTACCTCGACTCCATCCTAGCCCCCCTGGTTAAATCCCTCCCCACCTACGTCCAAGACACCTCACACGCTCTCCACCTCCTCGATAACTTCCGGTTCCCAGGCCCCCACTCCCTCATCTTTACCATGGATGTCCAGTCACTCTACACTTCCATCCCCCACAAGGGTGGTCTTGAAGCCCTCCGTTTCTTCGACTGTAGAACCAGCCAATCCCCATCGACCAACACTCTCCTCCGCCTAGCAGAGCTGGTTCTTACCCTCAACAACTTCTCCTCTGACTCCTCCCACTTCCTCCAAACCAGAGGCGTAGCTATGGGCACTCGCATGGGCCCTAGCTACGCCTGCCTCTTTGTCGGGTACGTCGAACAATCCCTGTTCCAGACGTACTCTGGCCCCATCCCCGAACTCTACCTCCGCTACATCGATGGCTGCATTGGTGCTACCTCTTGTATCCATGCAGAACTCACTGACTTCATACACTTCACCTCCAATTTCCATCCTGCCCTTAAATATACCTGGACTATCTCCGACATCTCCCTCCCGTTTCTGGACCTCACCATCTCCATCACAGGAGACAGACTAGTGACGGACATTTACTACTGACTCGCACAGCTATCTTGACTACACTTCTTCCCACCCGGTCCCCAGCAAAAAGTCTATCCCCTACTCCCAATTCCTTCGTCTACGCCGCATCTGCACCCGGGATGAGGTGTTTCACACTCGGGCTTCTGAGATGTCCTCGTTCTTCAGGAAACGGGGCTTCCCCTCCTCCATTATAGATGAGGCTCTCACTAGGGTCTCTTCTACACCCCGCAGCTCCGCTCTTGCTCCCCCTCCCCCCACTCGCAACAGACAGAATCCCCCTCGTTCTCACCTTCCACCCCACCAGCCAGCGGATCCAACATTTCCGTCACCTACAACAGGACCCCACCACTGGCCATATCTTCCTATCCCCTCCCCTCTCTGCGTTCCGCAGAGACCGTTCCCTCCGTAACTCCCTGGTCCACTCGTCCCTTCCTACCCAAACCACCCCAACCCCGGGCACTTTCCCCTGCAACCGCACAAGATGCAACACCTGTCCCTTTACCTCCCCCCTCAACTCCATCCAAGGTCCCAGTCTTTCCAGGTGAGACAAAGGTTCATCTGCACCTCCTCCAACCTCATTTATTGCATCCGCTGCTCTAGATGTCAACTTATTTACATCGGCGAAAACAAGCGCAGGCTCGGCGAACGCTTCGCTGAACACCTGCGCTCGGTCCGCATTAACCAAACTGATCTCCCGGTGGCCGAGCACTTCAACTCCCCCTCCCATTCCCAGTCTGACCTTTCTGTCATGGGCCTCTTCCAGTGCTATAGTGAGGCCCACCGGAAATTGGAGGAACAGCACCTCATATTTCGCCTGGGCAGTTTGCAGCCCAGTGGTATGAACATCGACTTCTCCAACTTTAGATAGTTCCTCTGTCCCTCCCTTTCCCCCCTCCTTCCCAGATCTCCCTCTATCTTCCTGTCTCCACCTATATCCTTCCTTTGTCCCGCCCCCCTGACATCAGTCTGAAGAAAGGTCTTGACCCGAAACGTCATCCATTCCTTCTCTCCCGAGATGCTGCCTGACCTGCTGAGTTACTCCAGCATTTTGTCAATAACATGATTACCACTACCACCTTGGGTAAATAACTACAATACTACATCCCAACTCCTATATTAAATGCCTACATGCCAAATGCCTTCTTCACTACCCTATCAACCTGGGTCACCATTTCAGGGAGCTAGGACATTGCACCCCAACGTCCCTGTACCCATCACCATTCCTGGAGGTCCCTGCGATTCATGTATCTATCCTGTTTAGTATTTAACTTTCTGCCTTTAATCCTCACTTTGATTTTTAGTTTATCCAAAAGGGATTTATTTTTTAATAATATCCATCAGGAAGGAAAACTTTTTCCATACTATTTGAAATATCTTTAGGCTATTTTGAGTGTTCACTGACTGATGCAAAGTAGCGGATTTGTTTCCCATTAATTTTCCTTTTTCACTTTGTACAAGTGGCACCCTCACATAATACCCTCCCTCCCTCTGTCACATTTGCATTGCTAATTTAATAGCTCTGCTGATTTATAGACATTTGCTGCTCTATGAAACCTAATTACCCAGTCATTTGTATCAAGTAGCATCTAAGAATTTACAACTTCAAAACTAAATTAAACGTCACCATGTTCTCCAGAAATGCTACCTGACCCACGAAGTTTCTCCTGCGCTATATTTTTTTGGCAAGCTCAACTCACGTTATAATTGAGTTAATTTGATTGCCTCATCAGAATCCTCAATGCCATATGAGAAGAGAACACCCATTTATAAATAACACAAAATATGGCCTTTGCAATTGTAGAACACATTCAGATCTATATACCCTCTGGTCTCGGAACAGATGCCTTTCACCAGAGCAGCTATTTTGGTAATGAGGTCCTGATGGAGCAGTCTGACTACAGAGGTTTTCAAATCAGTTCAATTTTATTTCTAAGAAAGAAAGCCACACCGTACAAGCAATAACGATTTCCATCATGAAATTTCCCTTTGCTGTAAACCAAAGCCATAGAGCGCCATCTTTTCCATCAAGTGAGCGGATGCTCAGAATCCACCAGTTGACCAATTTTCAGTGAAAAGGTAACAATGGAGTGCTTTAAATGAGTGGAAGGGTCTGATTAATGAATTGAATTGCATTGTTTTGCAGCTGCAAGCATTCCAAACCGCTAAATCTGAAACACTCATTTCAAACATTGTTTATTATAAATGAGCTAAAATAGAAAATTATTGCCATTAATTGAATTTATGAAACAATACACCTCATTTGGAGTATTTAATAACAATTCAGAACAAATAATTAAACAAAAGCTACTAGTATAGGAGCTTGGGAACACCAGACAGGAGCCTATCCCTGTAGGAAGGAGCCGCAGATGATGGTTTACACAAAACACAAACAACTGGAGTAACTCGGTGGGACTGGAGAAAAGAAATGGGTGACGTTTCGGGTCAAGACCCTTCTTCAAACAAACTCGTTCCCCTCGCCCACGACTCAGTCTGAAGAAGGGTCTCGACCCGAAATGTCCAAGTACAAATCCATAGATCCTTGATGGGGCAGTGCAAGTAGTGTTGTTAGGAAGGCATGTGGAATATTGGCCTTAATTAGTCAGGCCAATGAATACAGAAGTAGGGAGGTTATGCTCCAACTTGATAAACCCTTTTGTCAGAACTTGGCTAGAGTACTGGGTACAGGACTCACCACTAAGCCACAGGAGGGATGTGTTTGCATTGGAGAATAGATTCACAGGGATGTTGCCCAAGATGGAGCATTTCAGTTGTGAGGAGGGTTTGGAGAAGCCATTTATTTTTCCCCACTGGTATTGGGGAAGTTAAGAGGGAACATGATTGGGGTGTACAAGTATAGTTAAGGTAGCCTGCAGAAAACCTCTTCCCCATCCCCCACAATAGAGGTAGATAGAAGTAGATGACAGGGGTTTAAGGTTAGGGGGCGAGGGTGTGGTGGGTGAAAGAATTCCGATAGGATACATGGGGGACCTTCACCAAGAGACTGGTAAGTAGCTGGAATGTACTGAGTGGGGTTAAAGCTGGATTGCTGACAACACTTAAGTTAGTCAACAAACACTTGAAATCACTTGGGTATAGTAGGCTGGATGATGGTTCAATACAGAAGGTTCACACTGGATAGCATGGACCAGAAGGGGCAAATGGCCCATTTCCATGTTTATGATTCTGATTGTATTGCTGAATGCTGTATTTTTATAATCAACTTAATGAAATTTAAACAAGTATTAATTGCATTATAAAATTAGACCAGTAATCCATGGTGAGCACAAAAACCTAAACACTTGGGTATGTATAAGCTGGAATTTTTGCAATTATTCCTATTTCAAATTCTGCAAGCTATCAATACCTCTGAACCAGCACACTGTTTCACCTGCTCTTCGAAACACCATTAAAGTAGATACTACGACAATTTTAAAGAGTGTGGGATTGGGATTCGAGTGTACTCTAGATTGGAGTTCTAGCAAAGTAAGCTAAATTCTACACTAATCACTTCAACCTTTGGTCTGCTGAAACACAAAGCTTCATATTAAGAGCTTTAGAATAGACTTCCTGTGCTTTGTCATTTTTGTGTACAGGTGGCATTCCAGCATGAGATCAGTTGGGATATCTGGTGAAATGTAGATGCTGGGCAAGATATCACATCTCTGGCTCCAGGATGACATTCTCGGCTCTGCCACGCTTAAATGTATAAGGCACAGAGAACGAATTGAAAGAGTGGGGACAGGGACGTTGAGCGGTAGTCCGTTCTAGGCTCATGAGCTAGAAGTGTATAACCACCTAGACCAAACATTAAAGAACAATACTCCTGTTCCACATCTACCCTACGCCAATGGTAATGTGCCTGCATTGCATCAACCACAATTTAACCATGTGTTTCCGTCAGATGAGCTGGTTAAGGGAACTATACCAAGAGTGCCCACCACAAATAAATTTTCTACTGAACTTAAAGATCGAGGTAAATATGCTGCATTGCTGAAGTAAAGCCAAGCATCAATTGGGTTACAAATTTAAATCAGGTACGTTGCCTGCTCATTTGGGTTTTTTTAGGTGAACAAGCTGAGAATTTTCAATTTTTTAAGCAAAATAAGCAGATAGATTTCAACGTGATGTAATTTTACATTCAACATCCATGTAATGCACAAAAACAAAATTCAATTTAAGGCCCCAAGGTTTTACAAAAAAAAGATATTGCTTCCTAAAATAAATCAGCATCCAAAACAGTTTGCAATATGGACTCACCACCAGAGATATTCCCTGTGGGTATACTTCATCAGAAGATTTATTCATTGTAAAAAGTTAGCCAAATCTTCCTATTTGAACAGCCCAATTTTTCAAATTGAAGAGTTTTGTTTGAGAGCATTACACAACTAGTGGTTTAGGGCGCAAAACATGCTACAGGGTGTTGAAGACCGTTCTGCGCTTTGAGGAAGTTAGGTCCCAGCGATGAAAAGGTTGCAGAGTGCATGCTTCAGCTCCCGGACCACATGTGTAGCCATGCGGGCAGCAATGCTTCTGATCTTCACAGCACGTCGCCTGCAAAAGAATCACAACATCAGTTAATAACCCCATAATGCTGGCTCATAACTGGGTAGGTGCACACCAGTATAACATCTTAGAGGGTCATAACTGGGTAGGTGCACACCAGTATAACATCTTGACAACACACACTGAACTCACTTTCCCTTATCTTTAAATCCTTCTGACATTCATTCCTGGAAAAGCTATGCTGAAGCAGAGCAACAGAAAACCAATGGTGTGCAGAGTTAAGATTAATGCAAAGAACAAAATGAATATTTTCTTCTGAATGTTTATTTTGTCTTAGAGAAAGAACGGCGTTATGCCAAGCTCTAATTATTGGATCCTAAATGTATAAAATACCTGCAGTCAACCACACACCACATTTAGTGGAAAAGTAAGTCCTTGAACTGATGTAGATACTTTTTACATTTTGAACTGTTCACTTAATTTTACACGTATACAAAATTGTATTTTTATACAGTGAGGTCAGTGCAATGGAATATCTTCTAATTTTAATTGAATTGTCTTTCCATATTGTGATCCAAATTTAAATATTGAAATGATCTCTTACAATCAATTTGTTCCTAGCATGAGTGATGCTGGCATGGCCACGGTTATTACCCATCTTTAGCCTGGTTAAAGTCTAAGTACTAGAGTTGCATTATGGGAAGAGAGACTAGCCAATCTCCCATCAACGACATCCGTCCATAAGTGCCAAAGAAGAACCTCCTGGGGCCAAATCAAGCTGGGCTGAATGGAAATGCCTCAACAGACAGAGCTGGTACTGGTCGTTGTAAAGCCACTCTCAAGAAGTGGGGTTCTATAGATACTGAAGACTTTATCTGCATATGTGGCACTGAACCACAAACTATGGAGCACCTATTGAGATGTCCTCTATTGGAGCACGAATGCAAAGCGGAGCACCTCACAGAGAACAATGATATTGCTAAGAGTTGTGTTCAGTTTTGGCTGAAACACAATTGGTAACATGTGTGGACACGATAAGAAGAAGTCGTCGAATGTCTCACACTGGAAGATGAATCTGCCAAATGATATCAGGCACACGAGGGACACTGGGCTTCAAGGAAAGCGATTAACCACTTCTCAAATTTAAATTGAAGTCTGCCAACCAGAGCAACTGGATCTCCTGCTACCTCTGGTCCATTTGAGGTTGAAAGATATAAAGAATGCAAAGCAATCTCTTACTCCGTGTTGCCGGAGTCCAGTTAAGTTCATTTAAAGAAATCCTCACGGTTAAAGATTCCCAAGTCCCGAAATGCATCTAACAACTGAGAGGAAAAGCATCTAAACCATTACTACCTCAAATACATGAACACTTTCAATGAAAGAAATCTGATTTAACAATTCTTCCCCCAGAAGATCAGCAGCAGCAGAAATCAGTACCTTGATGCAATCCCGATTACAAGATGCAATATCCTTCTAATTAGTGAAACTAACCTTTCACATCACAGATTATAAAATCCAAATAAACTATTACTTTACGAGACAATCTGGCTAGGACTGCACTAATGCTTAACAGAGTATCCAGTTTACTTATTCAGTATTATGAATTGTGGGACTGCAATGTAATATAAACAGAAATAAAACCAAACTAGTGTTAGGGATAATTGCAAAGCTCAGTGCCACCATTTATTGAGTTGGTTGTCAAGGTAAGCCATGGGAAAATGCTGTGACATTGCAAAAATACAGAAGGCAGTGCAGTGCATGCCAATTCATTGGATGTTTTTAGGGCTAACGGAATCAACGGATATGGGGAAAAAGCAGGAACGGGGTACTGATTTTAGATGATCAGCCATGATCATATTGAATGGCGGTGCTGGCTCAAAGGGCCGAATGGTCTACTCCTGCAACTTTTTTTCTATGTTTCTAAATGCTTATTGTGGAGTTCATAAGTGATAGGAGCAGAATTTGGCCATTCGGCCCATCAAGTCTACTGCCATTCTATCATAGCGGATCCATCTTACCCTCTCAGCCCCATTCTCCTGCCTTCCCCCCAAAACCCCTGACACTGTACTAATCAAGAATCTATCAATCTCTACCTTCAAAATATCCACTGACGGCCTCCACAGCCATCTGTGGCAATGAGTTCCACAGATTCACCGTCCTCTGACTAAAGACATTCCTCCTCATCTCCTCTCTTTTATTCCGAGCCTATGACCTCTGGTCCTAGATTCTCTCTCACTCATGGAATTTTTTTTAATAAAAGGTAATGTACCTTTATTATTTATTTTATCTTGAGTTTTGGTTCAAGAGATAAAGACCTGGCTGTAATGTGCTGAAGAATCAGCTTCAGCACTTTATCCTTGCAGCAGTAATGAAAGGATATGTTTTGTAGTTCAAACCAGCATTCTTCAACTGCAAATTAACCAATTTAGTGCACTATTGGACATGGTCATGGGAAGTTATCTAGAGATGCATTATGCCTTAATTTATTCACATTATTTACTGGTGTGGACAGTTAAAATAATCTGGTTGGTGCAATCTTCTCAAACCACAGATTAATAAGTACCTTCAACAACAATACAGCTCAGTTTAGCACCATCACTAAAGACCACACGGCATTGGGTGGCACTGTGGAAGAGTTGCTGCCTCACAGCTCCGGAGACCCGGGTTCAATCCTAACCTCAGGTGCTGTGTGTGGATGTTGGATTTCTCCCTATGACCGCGTGGGTTTTCTCTGGGAGCTCTGGTTTCCTCTCACACTCTAAAGACATGCGGGTTTGTAGGTTAATTGGCTTCTGTAAAATTGTAAATTGTCCCTAGTGTGTGTAGGATAGTGCTAGTGTACAGAGTGATTGCTGTTCAGCACGGTCTCAGTGCACTGAAGAGCCTGTTTCCACGCTGTATCTCTAAAGTCAACACTGAGCAGCCCTAATGAGACAAACGGCGACTGGCAGAAACTGCGATTATTGAAGCACCTACTTGATCATAGGGACAGCAAGCCCAGCTGCCCGAGGCAACCCTGCAGCAAGTGGCTGAAGCTGGGCACTGGACCTCGTCATCACATTTCACATTAAAGACAGGAGACAGCTTGATAATCGCAGGTACCAAGCTACTTTGTTTTTCACAGCTCTTGGCTGCCAAGTCACAGGTGTAGCCGTTTGGACAGCAGTGCTCATCATCCTTACAGCAGACCGCCTGGAAGAGACGAGAACAATCAACAACAACATCTCACTGAAGGCCCTCGCACTCCAAGCAAAGAAACTGAAGCTTTTATTTCCAAAAACACTTCTCAAACACAAAGTAATTTATGATTTTTAAAAAAACAGGAAAAGCAGGTGCTATGGGGAAGATATTAAAACAAAACTGCTTGAAAGTTTATGGCATTACCATCTTCTAGCACGAACAGGATACATGCAACACAATGTGGATCTTTTATTAAATGTTTTAACTTATGTAATTAATACGAGTCAATCTTGGTTCATTGATGTTTTCAATTTATGTTTTGGGATGGCACAGTGGCACAGAGGTAGAGTTGTTGCCTTACAGGGCCAGAGAGCCACTGACTATGGGTGCTGTCTTTATGGAGTTTGTACATCTCCTCATGACAGCATGGACTTTTTCCGGTTTCCACCCACACTCCGAAGACAGACAGGTTTGTAGGTTAACGGTTAACTTTGATGTAGTTGTGTGTCTTGTTGCTTTTTTTTCCGTATGGCTGTATGATAATTCGCATTTAACTGTAACTTAATTGATACATGTGACAATAAAAGACCTAAACCTTTGAAACCTTAATTGGCTTCTGTAAATTGCCAAGTATGTAGGATAGAACTAGTGTATGGTTGATCACTGGTGGACAAACGGTCCTTTTCCATGTTGTATCTCTCAACTAAACAGAGTTTAAGGCTAATCGGATTCTCAGAGCACTAACACCACCAATCATTTGTATTCTGTAATTTAGTGCTTTGTCCCTGTTGGAATATCATGGGCTCAGGAGGAGTGAAAACTCCAATGCCCCAATGGCTCGGATCAACAGATGAAGACATTACCAGGTACACTAATATCAGAGGTTGAACGAGATCTAGCAGGATGAAGTCTGAGCAATCATTCCATGGGGCTTTTAAGCAAAACAACCCAATTCTCCCAGATCTTGAAATTTACAAAGAAACAAGGAACTGCAGATGCTGGTTTACAATAAAAAGACAAAGTGCTGAAGTAACTCAGCAGGTCAGGTGCATCTTTGGAGAACATGGAGAGGTGACCTTTTAGATCAGAATGCTTCCTCAGAGTTATTGCGGGGAGTGGGGGTGAAAGAAAGCTGGAAAAGGGAAGGAATAGGTAGAAACTTGCCTGGCAAGTAATAGGCAGATACAGGAGAGGGTTTTCGATAGGCAGATTGTTGGACGAAGGCCAAAGATGAAAAGATAAAAAGGTGCAAAATGATAGAAAAATTGCAAATTGTGGCAGCAGAGGAAGGAATATAGGTGGAAGGGGGAGAAATGGGTGAAATGGGCATTGAGATGCTGCCTGACCTGCTGATTTTCAGCACGGCGTCCTTTTTTGAAAGTGACAGCCAGTCCATAACCCATAGATACCATTCACGGGAATTTTTCAATGGAAATTTTTTTAAATGCAGAGTAAATATGAAAATACATCTCTTGCACACTGGTACCCAACATACCCCTTTCCCCAGAACAGCAATATATTATAGTGCACTAGGTCCTCCAGTCAAAACACTCAGAGGTATGTGTCCTTGTACTTGCTCAAGCTGCTATGCCACGAGGCAGACATTAAACCCTGCCATCCCCACTGCTGTATCAGGACTCGACAGACCCCTGCCCACCCCTCTGCCGCATGCAACCATGCCAGGAATGTGGCGTGAATTCCTGCCCTCCATTTAAATCCACACAATGAATCACCCCAGTACTCAGTGTGGAAAAGCTGCATGTATGGCTCACTAATGAGCAAGTCCGGCTGAGAGAGGGAGCTCAGGGCTACACACTGGCAGGATATGGTGAGCCGGGCTGAGATAGGGAGCTCGGGGCTACATACTGGCAGAGATGGTGAGCCGGGCTGAGAGAGGGAGCTCAGGGCCACACACTGGCAGGACATGGCGAGCCTGGCTCAGATTGGCAGCTCGGGCAGGACATGGCGAGCCTGGCTGAGATAGGGAGCTCAGGGCCACATACTGGCAGGACATGGTGAGCCTGGCTCAGATTGGCAGCTCGGGCCACATACTGGCAGCACATGGCGAGCCTGGCTGAGATAGGGAGCTCGGGGCTACACACTGGCAGGACATGGCTAGCCAGGCTGAGATAGGGAGCTCGGGGCTACACACTGGCAGGACATGGCTAGCCAGGCTCAGATAGGGAGCTCGGGGCAGACCTCCCAAAACTTGATTTTTCAAATTCATAATTTTGATGTCCAAAATTCTGAATTTTACATCAAAATTCATAATATGGCGCATAATGCAACTTTTCAGCAAAAACATGTATGCACGCCAAATGCGTGTACGCGTTGCGCTACATTCATGTGTTCTTGGACTACATGTAGAATGTCACGCCTATCATGAGTATATTCTATTTATAGAAATGGTATTGAACAGAAATACATTTTACAACACAAAGAAAAAAGTTTGTTTTGTTTTTTTCTATTTTGCTTTTTCCTTACACATCCCAATTCTATTGAATAAAAGAACAATGGTCATAAAATGTATGACTAAATTATGAAGAAAGTTTCATTTAAAACTGCACATACTTAATTTCATTGAAGACATACTTGCTCCAGTGGTCTTCAACAGCAAATCACAATGGCCCATGCCCCTCCCCCCCCCCACACCCCTACACTACCCACCCCCACTCCACCCCAACCCCTCCCCCCTCCCCTACCCCTCTCCCCTCCCTCCCCTCCCCCCTCCCCTCCCTCCCCTACCCCTACCCCCTCCCTCCCCTCCCCCCTCCCACCTCCACTCCCCCTTCCCCTTCTTCCCCACTCCCCTCCCCACCCCACACCCCTCCCTTCCTCTGCTCCCCGACCCTGACCCCCACATCCCCCTCCTCTACCCCCCAACCCCCACCAATCCCATCCCCTCTCAACATCAACGGGACTCACACTACACAGCGAGGCCAGGCCAGCGGCGAGGTGAGGGGCCAGGCCAGCGGTGAGGGGCCAGGGCAGCAGTGAGGGGCCAGGGCAGCAGTGAGGGGCCAGGGCAGCAGTGAGGGGCCAGGCCAGCGGTGAGGTGAGGGGCCAGGGCAGCAGTGAGGGGCCAGGGCAGCAGTGAGGGGCCAGGCCAGCAGTGAGGGGCCAGGGCAGCAGTGAGGGGCCAGGCCAGCGGTGAGGGGCCAGGGCAGCGGCGAGGGGCCAGGCCAGCGGTGAGGGGAGGGGCCAGGCCAGCGGTGAGGTGAGGGGCCAGGGCAGCGGTGAGGGGCCAGGCCAGCGGTGAGGTGAGGGGCCAGGCCAGCGGTGAGGGGCCAGGCCAGCGGTGAGGGGCCAGGCCAGCGGCGAGGGGAGGGGCCAGGCCAGCGGTGAGGTGAGGGGCCAGGCCAGCGGTGAGGGGCCAGGCCAGCGGCGAGGGGAGGGGCCAGGCCAGCGGTGAGGTGAGGGGCCAGGCCAGCGGCGAGGGGCCAGGCCAGGCCAGCGGTGAGGGGCCAGGCCAGGCCAGCGGTGAGGGGCCAGGCCAGGCCAGCGGTGAGGGGCCAGGCCAGCGGTGAGGTGAGGGGCCAGGCCAGCGGTGAGGGGCCAGGCCAGCGGCGAGGGGAGGGGCCAGGCCAGCGGTGAGGTGAGGGGCCAGGCCAGCGGCGAGGGGCCAGGCCAGCGGTGAGGTGAGGGGCCAGGCCAGCGGCGAGGGGCCAGGCCAGCGGCGAGGGGCCAGGCCAGCGGCGAGGGGCCAGGCCAGCGGCGAGGGGCCAGGCCAGCGGCGAGGGGCCAGGCCAGCGGTGAGGTGAGGGGCCAGGCCAGCGGTGAGGTGAGGGGCCAGGCCAGCGGTGAGGTGAGGGGCCAGGCCAGCGGTGAGGTGAGGGGCCAGGCCAGCGGCGAGGGGCCAGGCCAGCAGTGAGGGGCCAGGCCAGCGGTGAGGTGAGGGGCCAGGCCAGCAGTGAGGGGCCAGGCCAGCGGTGAGGTGAGGGGCCAGGCCAGCGGTGAGGTGAGGGGCCAGGCCAGCGGTGAGGTGAGGGGCCAGGCCAGCGGTGAGGTGAGGGGCCAGGCCAGCGGTGAGGTGAGGGGCCAGGCCAGCGGTGAGGTGAGGGGCCAGGCCAGCGGTGAGGTGAGGGGCCAGGCCTGCGGTGAGGGGCCAGGCCAGCGGTGAGGTGAGGGGCCAGGCCAGCGGTGAGGGGCCAGGCCAGCGGTGAGGTGAGGGGCCAGGCCAGCGGTGAGGGGCCAGGCCAGCGGTGAGGGGCCAGGCCAGCGGTGAGGTGAGGGGCCAGGCCAGCGGTGAGGGGCCAGGCCAGCGGTGAGGGGCCAGGCCAGCGGCGAGGGGAGGGGCCAGGCCAGCGGTGAGGTGAGGGGCCAGGCCAGCGGTGAGGTGAGGGGCCAGGCCAGGCCAGCGGTGAGGCGAGGGGCCAGGCCAGCGGTGAGGTGAGGGGCCAGGCCAGCGGTGAGGTGAGGGGCCAGGCCAGCGGTGAGGTGAGGGGCCAGGCCAGCAGTGAGGGGCCAGGCCAGCGGTGAGGTGAGGGGCCAGGCCAGCGGTGAGGTGAGGGGCCAGGCCAGCGGTGAGGTGAGGGGCCAGGCCAGCGGCGAGCGGAGGAGCTGGGAGAGCTGCGAGGCAGGTGTTTTGCGGAAAAATGTGAGGCTAAATCAGAATGGCGGAAGTTAAATAAAAAAGTGGAAACTTTCCGCCAAATTCAGAAGGGTTGTGAGGTCTGGTCAGGGCCACATACTGACAGGACATAGCAAGCCCGGCTCAGATCGGGAGCTCAGGGCCACATACTGACAGGACATAGCAAGCCCGGCTCAGATCGGGAGCTCAGGGCCACATACTGACAGGACATGGTTGGGATCTGACAAAATCTGTTCTTCGTGTTCAACCTCAAGCAAATCAAATTCAACTGATCCAGCAAGCTGTGCTTCTACTTAAAACCACTCAGTACAAGGGACTATTCAGAGTGAAGTCATATACTGAATATAACAATTCAGTTCCTTTTCCACAATTCTATCAGATAAATTATCCATAATTAGGAACGAATGTGAAATTCTACTTAATGCCATCCATTCTGTACTTTTCAAAATTCAACAATGTCCTTACCATTCTGGCATTTGCAGTGTTGCTATCAATGCCCAACAGTGGCAGGCTCTGCCTAGCGAGCTCCAGCGTCTTGGCATTGACCCTGACCTCCATGTTATGTTCCTTCCCATTCCCCTTGGGTTTCCTCTAGATACTCGAGTTTCACATTCCAAGAATAGGTCGTTAGGCAAATTGTTCACTGTCAATTATACTTCATTATAAAGCTGGTCAGTGTTTTGTAATCAATCCATTACAAAGTATTCGGTGAACCATAAAACATTTATTAGACCCATTCCGAGTGAGCAGCACATCTGTGCGTTCCTCACTTCAGCTCACAGACTAACAACTAACCGAACAAGCAACAGACCAACCACGTCAGTGACTCCAGTCCTACCTAAATCCTGGACTGGATTACAAAGTGGAATGTGTACCATGCATAGGATATGTGGTGAAGGTTATGTAGACAGAGATAAATATGGTTGATCTACAGTCAGTGAGTGGCAGAATCGAGGGACAGAGTCAAGAGGAATGTGAATAGAAATGGAACTAGTGTAGGATTAGTGTAAATAGATTGTTGGCCTCCCTCTGTGCTGTTTCAGTGACACTGCTACAGGATTCTTACAAAAGGGCAAAGGATACAGGGATTAGAAACATAGAAAATGGGTGCAGAAGGAGGCCATTTGGCCCTTCAAGCCAGCACCGCCATTCATTGTGATCATGGCTAAGTATCCACAATCAATAACCTGTGCCTGCCTTCTCCCCAGAAGGGGAAGGGCGGGGAAGGGGAGGAGGGGGTGGAGGAGGAAGGGAGGGGGAGGGAGGGAAGAAGGTAGATGGGAGGGAGGGAGAGGTGGGAGAGAGGAGGGGAAGGGAGGGAGAGGGGGCGAGAGGGGGGGAGGGAGTGGGAGGGGGAGAGGGGGATGGGGGAGGAGAGGGTGCTGCATCAATGCAGGAGAGGTTTGGGCCCAACGGGTCCACTTGGTCTATTCGTACTTAAAATGTTTACAATGATGTTATAAATTTTTGATCAGCTTCAAACAAATGTAGACATAAATAACATTATAACTACAGGATTAATCCCTATTTAAAATAACAAGCAAATGATTGGACAAAAAGCTGGCAAGTGTAATATGTGTGAAGATGTGAAGCTGTTCATTTTGGAAAAATAATTAACTAGGGTAAAACTGCAGCACCAGCGATTTGGGATTCTGGTGCATGAAAATAAAGCTAAAACTGAATCGAGAGGTTTGGAGCAAATAGAGTTGTGAACATGACCCAGTCCATCAAACAAACCAGCCTCTCTCCTCCCCTCCCTGCTCCAAAATCGACTCAGTGTATACTTCACACAAGCTCAGGAAAGCAGCCAGGGGGCGCCGCACGATGGCTGCCTCGCCAACGGCTGACTTCGTCTTTTTCATTCTTTGTGTTTTTAATTAGTTGTAAAATTGATGTTTTTAGCTTCTTTAGTTTTTTATTTGGTGGGGGGGTGGGGGAAACTTTTTTTTCTTTTTCCTCGACGGAGATGTGACTTTTTCCGTGTCGTATCTCTGTCTGCACTGCGGACTAACATCGTGGAGTTGGCGGCCTCTTGTTTGGGACTTCTAGAGCTCCATCGTGGAGTTGGCGGCTCCCGCGGACTTCAACATCTCGGAGCGGGCGATCCCTTTGGCAGGGGTCGGCCTTTGGTGCTCCAAAGCTGCGGGAGCTGCGGATTTTAACATGGTGAACCTCGCGGTCCCTGGGTAGCAACTGATTTGGGGAATTCCAATCCAATCCCTGATGTGGGAGCTCGATCGCCGGCTGCGGATGGTTCGATTCCCCCGACCGCGGGAGGAAAGGAGGAAAGAAGATAAGACTTCCATCACAGTGGGGAATGTGGAGGAGCCGCTGTGGTGGATGTTTATGTTAAATTTTTATGTGGTTATGTGTCTTGTTGCTTTTTTGGTTTGACTGTATGGCAAACCAAATTTCTCGTATGTTGCAAAACATACTTGGCTAATAGATTATGATTATGAATATAATCATTTTTCTCCCATCAGGCAGAAGCTACAAAAGCTTGAAAGCACTTATCATCAGATTCAAGAACACCTCCTTCTCCACTGTTATCAGACTCTTAAAGGGCCCTGAGGCTCTTGCACTTTATGTCGGCACTTTCTCTTTAACTGTAGCACTACATTTATTCTTTTGCACTACCTAATGTGCTCAAGCATAGTATGATTGTGTGGATATAACGCAAAACCTTTTTTTGACGAGACCTTGGTCCACATGACAATGATAAATTGACACCAATTCCATTGTATTGCCTCCAGGTGCAAACTGAAAACAAAGCTCAATCCACTACTTTGCCAAGACAAAATGGCTATTTCCTCTAACATCTAATTTTTTTCACTTAATTTTATTCATTTCATAAAAAGTATAAAGGAAACAAGCAAGAGATTAAGTTCAAAGCTTGACATGGTAGTTTTCCTTCCAAGTAACATACTTTACAGGAAGACTAGCAATAAAATATTTTCACCGTGTCTGACAGATCCCTGAAAGATTTAGTGAAAATGGAATAAAGTAGAATACAAGGAAATGCAGATGGTGATTTACAAAACAAGAGTAACTCAGCAGGTTGAAAGCATCTCTGGAGAACATGTGCAGGTAACGCTTTGGGTCGGAATCCTTCAGTACTTAGATGTACTTTAAGGCTCATGACCTGCAGAACTACAGACTAAATTGAAGATGGAGTTGGGCTCTGATCAGAACAATGCAGCCTGTGTTGCACATTTTCCACATTCTATGAATGGTATGTAAACTCACCTATAATTATCCCTCAATTCAAGATAATTGCTTGTTGCAAAATGACCATATTCATATCTTTCTTTCCCACGTATAAGAATTGAGGTGCATGAAACACGAATCTATAACCCATGCAGCACGAAACAGGGACGGGTAAGGGAAAGCGTGTTCTAAAAAACAGCAAGGCAGAGAGAGTTGCTACGCAGCAGTAGAGTTGCTACCTTACAGCGCCAGAGACCCGGGTTCTAGAGGTGCTGTCTGTACAGACTTTGTACGTTCTCCCCGTGACCGCGTGGGTTTTCCCCGGGTGCTCCGGTTTCCTCCCACACTCCAAAGATGTACAGGTTTGTAGGTTAATTGGCTTTGGCAAAGATTGTAAATTGTCGCTAGTGTTTTGGATGGTGCTGGTGTGCGGGGATCGCAGGTCGGCGCGGACGCGGTGGTCCGAAGAGCCCGTTTCCGCGCTGTCTAAACTATACAAATAGAAACTAATACAGAAAAGACGATGTGCATGCATACAGAAATTAATGCACCAGTCACATGTGAAGCACCATGGCAGCATGACAGGAATGAACACAAGCATTCACTAAGATGGCTCAAAGACATATAACCAAGCAGTGACAACTGACCTGGAGAAGAGGGCAGCAGGCCCAGGATCCTGACACCAGCTTGCAGCAGGTCGAGCCTGATTGACACTTTACTGTCTCATCACACTGGACATCTAAGGCTTCACTTTTCACAATACTTGACATCTTTGTTAACAGAGGAATAGAAATACTGCCTTTGTGACAGAGCTGTGCTTGAACATCACATGTATAACCATTAGGGCAGCAATGAATATGATCGTCATAGCAAACACCCTGATAGAGAAAAGAAATACTGCTATATCTCAAAACCCAAGTCATAATCCACAATAAGTCATGCTACAATAAAGGTGGTTAAGCAGCTTCACTCTAACAATCTACTGGGAAGAAAGATCCTATTTCCATCCTCAGGTTTATTTTCCACATTGAACCACAAGATGTGCAGCACAAATCCTTTACAGCTGTGCAATAAATTGACCTGGCTCTCGCCAAAACCAAATGTCACCAAAAATGCACTTTTTTCCCCTTAAAAATGATCCCATACAAAGCATACCTTAAAAATGTTAAAGTGTCACATGGTTCAACAATTAATCTCATGTGAGAAAGTCTAGGTTTCAAGCCACACTCTAAACAAGTAATTCTTGCAGCAGAAACTACCCGTTGCAGTACTGAAGGAGTGCTGCATTGTCAGGGCCATTATCTGAGACAAGATCTCCAGGTGGACAAATTAACTCTTCTGCTAAGCTTCAAGCCACAAAGAGGATAACATATTGTTTTACACATACATACATATATATATCTATAAAAACAGAGTCACGATCAATGTGCAAAAGGAGCAAATGACCAAAATACAAGCAATCAACATTCAAAGAGAAGCTTAAAGGGCCTGTCCCACTTAGGCGATTTTTTTGGCGACTGCCGGCGACTGTAGCAGATCGACAAAATTTTCTTTTCCCGACGACAATGACCAGGACAATGCCGAGTCAGGTCGAGATTACACCGTCTTCGGAAACATCGCGAAATTCCCACGCTGTCAATGCTTCTCTGGCGTCCTAATTTTCGCTGAAATCACTGACAAGTCGGTAAGTACTTGAGAGTTTTGAACTATAACATCTTGTATGGGTTACTTAAAAACCAAGCTTCACTGTAACAAGGCATAAACTGGATTTGCTTCCAGTTTACTAATAGCAGTATTAAAAAAAAAAAATTAAAAAGTGGTTAAGTGGATTTTTGTGAAAAGTGTGTGGGCATTCTTTGAAAATGTAAGGGAGATGTATATCTGGTTTCTGGGTTGCATATCTGGGTTGGTAGCCCACTATAAATGTAATGGCTGATGGCCATAAACATCGCGGAAATTCCCACACTTACCTGACCGTCAAACTGTCGCCTTCAATCTACCTGTCAAATGTCTTGACGGTAAATAAATTGGTTAAACACAAGCATTTTATGGTATTTGGAAATAACTTTACTAATTTTAATATTATGTGCTTCTAACTGCATCTAAGAGAACCTAGCAAACCTGGGGACAGCATGCGACAGCGCCCGCAATAAACAACGATACCTGGCGACAAGCCAGCTGTCGCCGAGAAATTTCAAACCGGGTGATTTCTCAGCGATGCGCTGAGATCCACTACGATTTTTAGAAGACTCCTCATGATCATGCCCGCGACACCCGGCGAACTGTTGGCAAGTCTAGTCGCCGGCAGTCACCTTAAAATCGCCTAAGTGGGACAGGTCCTTTAGTAAACTTCAAGTATCATAGAAGCAGACAGTGTGTCCCCCACATCCCACAGTTCAGCTTACACCAGACTGCTTGTTTGGCAGCTCGTAGTTTCACTACACAATATTAGTCACTTTGTCCAGGACACCACATTTTATTGAGGACTTGTTAATGACCGATTGGCAAATAAAAACTGTGGCAAGAATTTTTCCGCCCCATCCCAACCAGAACATGTCTGGATCTTCCTGCATGCAAAAGTGCGACAGGCAGTAACCGTGCTCACATTGAACAGCACTGGGATATTTAAAGACCAGTGATCTGCAAGGCTTTAAACTCAGAGCCGGGATGTGCGATTACAGTCGCTTTTCTCAATTGTGATGTACAGGTCACAATTTTAAATAAGCCTCTCGAAAAATGTAAGGCGTTAAAACAAGCGAAAAAACAAGTCATCAATGAATGATAGGTGAATTGACAGGATTAGAGTGAGTTTAAAGTTAAGGATGGTATTATTAAGGATGATATTTTTAAGGTAGACACAAAATGCTGGAGTAACTCAGCGGGTCAGGCAGCATCTCGGGAGAGAAGGAATGGGTAACGTTTCAGTCACGCAGAACCAGTCAATCTCCATCTACCAATACTCTCCTCCACCTAGCAGAGCCGGTTCTTACCCTCAACAACTTCTCCTTTGACTCCTCCCACTTCCACCAAAGCCGAGGCGTAGCTATGGGCACTCGCATGGGCCTAGCTATGCCTGCCTCATTGTAGGGTACGTCGAACAATCCCTGTTCCGGACGTACACCGGTCCCATCCCCGAACTCTACCTCCGCTACATTGATGACTGCATTGGTGCTACCTCTTGTACCCATGCAGAACTCACTGACTTCATACATTTCACCACTAATTTCCATCCTGCTCTTAAATATACTTGGGACATCTCCCTACCGTTTCTGAATCTCACCATTTCCATCACAGGAGACAGACTAGTGACCGACAACTACAAAAAACCTACTGACTCCCATACCTCTCTTGACTACACTTCTTCCCACCCTGTTTCCTGTAAAAACTCTATCCCCTACTCCCAATCCCTCCGTCTACGCCGCATCTGCGCCCAGGATGAGGTGTTTCACACTAGGGCATCAGAGATGTCCTAATTCTTTAGGAAACCGGGCTTCCCCTCTTCCATTATAGATGAGGCTCTCACCAGGGTCTCCTCTATATCCCACAGCTCCGCTCTTGTTCCCCCCATTCGTAACAAGGACAGAGTCCCCCTTGTCCTCACCTTCCACCCCATCAGCCATCGTATACAACAGATTATCCTCCAACATTTCCGGCACCTCCAACAGGATTCTACTACTGGCCACATCTTCCCATCTCCTCCCCTTTCTGCTTTCCGCAGAGACCATTCCCGCCATAACTCCCTGGTCCACTCGCCCCCTTCCCACCCAAACCACCCCCTCCCCCTCGACTCCATCCAAGTACCCAAACAGTCTTTCCAGGTGAGGCAGAGGTTCACCTGCACCTCCTCCAACCTCATCTATTGTATCCGCTGTTCCAGATGTCAACTTCTCTACATCGGCGAGACCAAACACAGGCTCGGCCATCGTTTCACTCAACACCTTCGCTCAGTCCGCCTTATCCAACCTGATCTCCCGGTGGCTGAGCACTTCAACTCCCCCTCCCACTCCCAGTCTGACCTTTCTGTCATGGGCCTCCTCCATTGTCATAGTGAAGCCCAGCACAAATTGGAGGAACAGCATCTCATATTTCGCTTGGGCAGTTTACACCCCGGCGGTATGAACATTGACCTCTAACTTCAGTTAGTTCCTCTGTCCTTCTCTATCCCCTCCCCTTTCCCAGTTCTCCCACTGTCTTCCTGTCTCCTACTACATCCTATCTTGGTCCTGCCCCCTCCCCTGACATCAGTCTGAAGAAGGGTCTCGACCCCGAAACGTCACCCATTCCTTCTCTCCCAAGATGCTGCCTGACCTGCTGAGTTACTCCAGCGTTTTGTGTCTACCTTCGATTTAAACCAGCATCTGCAGTTTTTTTTCCTATAATATTTTTAAGTATGGGAGAGTAAAGAAGTCTGTCTGGAGGGAATAGAGGGAGGGATTCTGTTTCCAAAGGTAGGCGGGGAGACAGTGCAAGACAAGGGGGTGTGTTTAGTGAGAAAATAAATGTAAAATTCAGCTAAAATCTGTCGGTTATGAATGATACTTATTATAATTTATATGCAGGAAAATCTTCCCGATGTTGGGAGAGTCCAGAACCAGGGGTCACAGTTTAAGAATAAGAGGTAGACCATTTAGGACTGAGAAGAGGGAAAACTTTTTCACCCAGAGTTGTGAATCTGTGAAATTCTCTGCCTTGGACAATTCTGCAGCAAGCCTGCACTGTTGCACTAACAGTACCATCACTACATCAGTGCCAGACACACTGCCTTCATTTTAGTCACATTCAGCACCATGGATTCCCATGTTTTGAACAGAGCCCCACCTGAAGATTACACAAGGAGACATTGGGACAGCAGCGTACAAGATCTTCACAGCAAATTGCAGGTTGCAGCAAAGGTAATTCAAATTAAAATGTGACTGCCAAGAGACAACTCAATGTCTGCCATAAGAGTCTATATGAAACCCAAAAATCCTAATCGTGAAATAAGCATAGTGGGACAATATCATAACAATCTCAGTTCATGATACCCATACACCTGCACTTCAGAATCCCACTCCCGGCTTTTGTCCATTTGCCTTTACAATAATGCAGGTTGAAATTTTCTGGCTCAGCTTCTCGTGGTCAGTAAATCACATGGCCTATCACGTTTTAAACCTAATCTGTAGCTAAGTAACTCTTACCAGTATACCTTTTGGAATCTCAGCAGACAACCAACGCTGCTGATTTAACGGAAACAGATTACAAACAGTTCTTGGAACACATTCGTAACCTGGGGATATCTATACTTAAGAATAGTTCTCCTGCTCAATCAGGGGCATTTTTTGTCATCCAGCATCAGTCAGACTAAATAGTGTCGACTAATTTAAACAAAATGCAATTTAAACACAAGATAGACCAGTTATTTGAAAACAGCATACTGGGTGAACCTTACATCTCTTCCACCAGCTATTGCAGCCTCACTGCAGAGACTGTTGGCAATGCTTTTAAGTTTCCTTTTAAGCTTTTAAGAATGTGTGTTGGCCCTCAAATAGTGGATTTAAGAGGCTTTTAGATAGGCACATCGACATGCAGAGAATGGAGGGATATAGATTATGTGCAGACAGATAAGAGTTGATCTTGACATCATGTTCAGCACAGACACTGTGGGCCGAGTGGTCTGGTCCTGTGCTGTACTTTTCCATAGATACACAAAATGCTGGAGTAACTCAACATGTCAGACAGCATCTCTGGAGAAAAGGAATAGGTGGCGTTTCGGGGAGACCCTTCATCAGACCCGTTTCCATGTTCGACATGATGCCTCATACCACACAGTCAAAGCTGTTGAGAATTCAAGGACTGTACGACTCATGGTAGATGCAATGGTTTCACTCTAATTTAGTTCTCAAAATACAAACACAAGAAACTGTAGATGCTGGAATTTTGGGCAAAAAGCAAATTGCTGGAGGAACTCAGCAGCCCAAGCAACATCTGCGGAAAGTGAATAGACAGGCAATGTTTTAGGTCGCGATCAAAACTTCATCTGTCCATTTCCCTCCACAGATGCTGCTTGACCTGTGGAGCCCCTCCATAAACTGCATCACATTAATGTTTCTGTTCACAAAATGTCAATGGAATGGAGGCCGTTTGACCTGAAACAGATAACTCCAATGGGAGCTGTACATATGCTGAATGAACACTCCCAACCTACACAAGATAGCAAGTACTCAGAAAACAGTAGATTCAATAGGACCTTCATTTCCTGAACATTGGTTCCTTCAGGTAGCAACTGAATCAATGCTGTAGATAACATTAAGTTACTCCACAAGATGGATGATCCAGATAATGCCGTGCGTGTGCCCTCCAATGGGAGTACGGGTGCTCCCCGGCGTACGATGTGTCGACTTGCGAATAAAGAAAACTTATTGTAGTATAACTAAATATTGTCACAAAAATAATAAGTACAGGTATTTTAAATCATTACAATTTTTAGAATTTATATTCCTGAATATTCTATAGTCATAGTTGGCAGTGTGAACGGTGAAGAGGATGTTAGGAGGTTGCAGGGTGACCTGGACAGGTTGAGTGAGTGGGCAGATGCATGGCAGATGCAGTATAATGTAGATAAATGTGAGGTTATCCACTTTGGCGGCAAAAACAAGGAGGCAGCTTATTATCTCAATGGTGTCAGGTTAGGTAAGGGAGAAATGCAGCGAGACCTGGGTGTCCTTGTACACCAGTCACTGAAAGTTGGCGTGCAGCTACAGCAGGCAGTGAAGAAAGTTAATGGCATGTTGTGTTGGCCTTCGTAACAAGAGGATTTCAGTATAGGAGTAAAGAGGTTCTTCTGCAGTTGTATAGGGCCCTGTAAGACCACATCTGGAGTATTGTGTACAGTTTTGGTCTCCTAATTTGAGGAAGGACATCCTTGTGATTGAGGCAGTGCAGCGTAGGTTCACGAGATTGATCCCTGGGATGGCGGGACTGTCATGTGAGGAAAGATTGAAAAGACTAGGCTTGTATTCACTGGAGTTTAGAAGGATGAGAGGGGATCTATAGAGACGTATAATATTATAAAAGGACTGGACAAGCTAGATGCAGGAAAAATATTCCCAATGTTGGGCGAGTCCAGAACCAGGGGCCACAGTCTTAGAATAAAGGGGAGGCCATTTAAAACTGGGGTGAGAAGGAACATTTTCACCCAGAGAGTGGTGAATTTGTGGAATTCTCTGCCACAGAGGGCAGTGGAGGCCAAATCATTGGATGGGTTTAAGAGAGAGTTGGAGAGAGCTCTAGGGGCTAGTGGAATCAAGGGATATGGGGAGAAGGCAGGCACAGGTTACTGATTGTGGGCGATCAGCCATGATCACAATGAATGGTGGTGCTGGCTCGAAGGGCAGAATGGCCTCCTCCTGCACCTATTTTCTATGTTTCTATATTTCTATACAGCATGGAAACAGACCCTGCAGCCCAACCTGCTCACATCGACAAACAAGTCCCATCTACGCTAGTCCCACCTGCCCGTCTTTGGCCCATATCCCTCTAAACCTGTCCTATCCATGTACCCAATTGTTTCTTAAATGTTACAATAGTCTCTGTCTCAACTACCTCATCTGGTAGCTGGTTCCATACACCCACCTTCCTTTGTGTGAAGGTATTCTTCTGGACAAACCCAAGCAAATGAGAGAATGAGAGGAGCATGCAGAGGTGAGCACTGTGTTTTGTTAACAGTCCCAGGAGCAAGTGCAGCTGGTAATTACAATTCATTAAGTATCTTCCCTTTTTATCATATCATATCATATATCTACAGCCGGAAACAGGCCTTTTCGGCCCTCCAAGTCCGTGCCGCCCAGCGATCCCCGTACATTAACACTATCCTACACCCACTAGGGACAATTTTTACATTTACCCAGTCAATTAACCTACATACCTTTTAGAAGGAAATGACTGAAAGTTTATGACAAAGGCCACTCATTGATCTAGATTTTGGATTAGAAAGTTGACACAACTGTTAACGCTTCCCATAATAGTGTGAAACCAAGCAATTTCTGAAGTGTATGCAGTTGGACACAGGAATGACAACATTAAACTAATGGATGATGAATTCTTACATTCTGTGCAGCGACATTAAATTTTGTTATCACCTAAATACATTCCGTACACATCTTCCCAAAAGCTGGAACTTTATATGCACAGGAGCACCTTTTATGGTTCTTTACGAGATTAGCCGAGTCATGATGTTTGCAGGTCAAACATGCAAATATTGCCAGCTCGATGCACTACAGCGATCGTAATAATCAAATCACTTTTCTCCCAGAACCCACACAACTGACATTTGATGCAGCATTCTTCAGACTCCTGATAAAGAGCCACTAACTCAGCATAGATCAGCAGAGAATCATTCCTCAGTCTGTGGGGCTCAGGTGCTCAATGTTCAGGTCCAGGTCCAGGCCCAGGCTCCGGCTGCTTCCCCCGGCACCAGGCCTGGCTCTCCCGCTCCCAAGAGACAGGCAGCCGAGCCCTGCTCAACGGGCCCCAACTGCGCAAGCGCGGACGCGTTTGTTCTGCACACGCGCGGATGCGGCGGCCATCTTACGTAAGTACCAGATCAACGGAGCCCCAACTTCGCATGCACGTTTTTTTAAACTTTAAAATGGAATGACTTTAAAAATATAACACTGATTTCAATGAAACTTCTTCCATAGGGACAACAGTGAGAGAGGTGGGTCTAAAATTGTCACGCTATCATGTACCGTTTTGGCTGTACTTCAGGAACAAACGAGAGTTTTAGTATATAGATGGGCCAAATGCAGGCAGGTGGGACTAGTTTAGATGGGTTATGTTCGTCGGTGTGGGCAAGTTGGGCCAAAGGGCCAAGGAGATTCCCCACATTACAGACGGGCTGAAAAGAAAGTAGTTACACATTTCAAGTGTGCAAATCTCTTACTTTTGGCATAGGACAACACCTATAGTCTCCTGAGAACATCAGGCAGCAGGTTTCTTTTCCAGGGCAGAACACAGTGTCATTGCACTGCACATTTGAAACTGCAAAGAGAACATGATAAAGGTAACAAACAGTTGAACAAAACTAGAAAATCATCAAGGGAGGAAGAAATTAAAAGAAGGACAATGAGAGAGGAACAGGGGGCAGAAATAATTGAATTCTCATGTGTGAAGTAATTCATAAAAACCCAATACATTAGCAAGTTCAAACATCTCTCGAGCTACAAACTTGAAATAGTTTATTTATTTGGAAATTTGAAAGATTTGTTAGATAGAAATTCAGAAAATAGGTGCGGGAGGAGGCCATTTGGCCCTTCGAGCCATTCATTGTGATCATGGCTGATCATCCACAATAGGTAACCTGTACCTGCCTTCTCCCCATATCCCTTGACTCCACTAGCCCTTATCTTTTAAATAGCTCTATCTTTTAAATTCATCTAGTGAATTGGCCTCCACTGCCTTCTGTGGCAGAGAATTCCACAATTTCACAATTCTCTGGGTGAAAAAGTTTCTTCTCACCTCAGTTTTAAATGGCCTCCCCTTCATTCCTAGACTGTGGCCCCTGGTTCTGGACTCCCCCAACATTGGGAACATTTGTCCTCATCTAGCTTGTCCAGTCCTTTTATAATTTAATACATCTCTATAAGCTCCCCTCTCATCCTTCTAAACTCCAGAGAATACATGCCCAGTCTTTCCAATCTTTCCTCATACCACAGACCCACCATCCCGGGGATTAACCTCGTGAACCTACGCTGCAATGCCTCAATGGCAAGGATCTCCTTCCTCAAATTAGGAGACCAAAACTGCACACAATACTCCAAATGTGGTCTCACCAGGGCCCTATACAACTGCAGAAGGACCTCTTTACTCCTATACTCCAATCCTCTCGTTATGAAGGCCAACATGCAATTAACTTTCTTCACTGCCTGCTGTACCTGCACACTTACTTTCAGTGACTGGTGTACAAGGACACCCAGGTCTCGCTGCACTTCCCCTTTAACTAATCTGACACCATTGAGATAATAATCTGCCTCCTTGTTTTTGCCGCCACAGTGGATAACCTCACATTTATCTACATTATACTGCATCTGCCATGCATCTGCCCATTCACTCAACCTGTCCAAGTCACCCTGCAACCTCCTAACATCCTCTTCGATGTTCACACTGCCACCCAGCTTTGTGTCATCTGCACACTTGCTTCTAACATCCAAATCATTAATATATATTGTAAATAGTTGCGGCCCCAGCACCGAGCCTTGCGGCACTCCACTCGCCACTGCCTGCCATTCCATTAATTTACTGGATTATACTAGATTATTTTCTCCAGAACATCAGAGTATGCGGGAGACATGATAGAAGTATATACGTGGACAGCGTGGCACAGAACTTTTTTCTCCAGATGGAAACTCAAATACGAGAGGGCATAGCTCTAAAGTGAGAAGGGCACAGTTTAGAAGTAGATGTGTCGGGCAGGTTTTTATTTTTACAAAGGCTTGTGGGTGCCTGGAACATGCGGCCAGGGTGGTGATTCAGGAAGATACAATAGTGGCATTCAAGAGACACTTGGTTAGGCATATGAACATGTAGGGAATGAAGAGATATGAACTATGTGCATCAGAACAGTAGGTCTTGGCATCATGTTCAACAAGGACATTGTTGGCCGAAGATTCAAGATTCTAAATCGTAGTTCAGGCAGTTCCTGCGGAGGAAAATTGACAGACCACATTTCACATCACCGTGAAGAAGGATCCCACCCAAAATATCATCTGTGCATTTCCCTCCAGAGTCTGCCGGGCCTGCTAAGTTCCTCTAGCAATCTTTTTCTGCTCAATTTCTTCTAGGCTCTGCCTTACACAGGCCTAGTGTTTGTGTAGAAGGAACTGCAGGTGCTGGTTTAAACCAAAGATAGACACAAAATGCTGGAGTAGCTCAGTGGGACAGGCAGCATCTCTAGAGAGAAGGAATAGGTGACGTTTTGGATCAAGACTGAAGAATGGTCTCGACCCGAAACGTCACCCATTCTGTCTCTCCACAGATGCTGCCTGTCCCACTGAGTTACTCCAGCATTTTGTGTCTATCTTCAGCCTGTCGTTTATGTTCCTTCACACCTCCTGTCTTTTTTTCTGCAACTTAAAAAGTATATTTACAACTTTTCCCACTATCAATAAAAGTCAATTGAAACAACACGTTAACTGTTTACACTCTACCATTTGCGCTGTTTGATCTGCCAAGTATTTCCAACATTTTAGTCTTATCTTCAATTAACTTTCAGAATTGCTAGTTTTGCAATAGTTACAATGAAGTCACTGGACATTGCACGAGGTGTTGCTCTCCCCTGACACAGACTCAATGCTGAAATGTCTGTGTTTCAGCCCGTGTTTCAATGCAAACTAGAATTGTTGGTGAGGAAACATGCCAAACCATTGGTATTTAATCACATGGGGCTTCCACCCTGTTCCCATGTCCCACCATCGTTTAATTCTGACACTGTCCCGGTTCATTAATCAACGCTGAGAAATGTTGGGAGGCAGTTTCCTTGCAGAGGGCTGCATCCAGAATAACCACTTGGGCCAAGGACAGACAACTGGCAACTTGGGAGTCTGAACCCATCTGACCCAGCCTGCAGTAGCTGCCAGTAACTTTTTAGAAAAGTGATAACATTCTCAGTTAAAACATAGCTTGAAATTCATCCAGCAATGATAATTGAAAATATATCCATTCCGGCTTGAACGGAGAAACATGATGTTTGAATATATTGGAAAGCCTAGAATGACTGGAGTCTGAATACTTGCAGCAACTTACCAATGGGTTTGATGCAGGTTTTCCGTGCCTTATCACACTGGAAGCCCTTTGGACAACAGCGATCACCACAACATACAGCCTGTAATCAGATGGAATTGGGGGTCAGCTTCAGGAAAGAGTGCAATGGTTAAAAATTAAAACAATATTTCTTCCACTCAACCTGATAGACTGAAAAGTTAACAGATAATATCTAGTGGTGTCTGTTTCATGTACAAAGGATGCAATATTGCAGGCTGCATTAAAATTAAAATATATATTTAAAAATCAACTATTTACAGCATAGATAAAACTAAAGTTGTTAAAGTTAAACCAATACTACTGTTCTCATTTCACAGTCAACCGAAGCACCGATGGGCAGGTTGAGGCCGGTCATTTAAAAGTTATTGTACATTTGAACAGGTACATGAATAGGAAGAGTTTAGAGGAATATGTGTAAAATGCAGGCAAATGGAAAAGGCATAGATGAGATCGTTGCCAGCATTGACGGCTTGGTGTCCAAGGCATGTTTCTGTGCTGTATGACTGACAACCAAACAGGTGGAAAAGAGGCAAATCCAGAAATTATAGCAGCACTGCTCTTTTAAGGTGATCGTAATCTTAACTTATTTCCTTAATTCCTCAAACCTTACAATGGGCCTGGTTTGCAGAGGAAATTATTTTATAACGTGTACGCAATGATACGGAATGAAAATCTTGTGAAAGGTCTCCATTTGCCTGAACAAAGCACTTGGGAGGCATTTCAGCTTCTTTAGTTCGTGATCTCAGTCACGTCAGATGTTCTGACCAAACAAGAAGAGTTTCAGGCTCAGTGGTGGGGAAAGTGAAGTGCTGCTTGGCTTTCCTGTTCCTTTCTGAAGGCAAAGAATGACAAAGGCTTATTATACTGCAGTAATAGCGAGTGACAATCCAGGACTTGAAAGACCAATAATATCCATGTTAAAAAATATCCTTTGCATACTTAAAAGTCAAACCCTTCATCAGTAACAGTAGGTTAATGTGATAATCTGCATATATTATTTGTTCCTGAGCTTTTCTGAAGACCACTAATAACAAGGCGCAGAGTGCCATTGTATACATGACAACACAACTGGGTACAAAGAGCTGAATCTGCCTTTCATATATCTGAATTAGACTCTACTTGCTGTGCAATGAAGCGATATTTTGCAACATTTTTGATGTGCTTCCAATATATCTTTGGGAAGGGTGGGTGCAGTGGTTATTTTCAAACAAACGTGTACCAGTTGCATGAGCAAGTACACTCAATTATATCATAACCAGAAAACAATGCTTCTCAGTACAATTGGGAACATTAAGGGAATTCTCTCATCACTGGAGCTCCTGAACATTGACTGTCAGTCATTGACAGCTGAGTGTCTATCTGATAAGTTCAACTTTAAGCTTCAATAATTGAAGATGTTATGATGAGCAGTCCAAGGCACATTTTTCAAGGAACTAGAGGAAAGGACAGCTAAATACCCAGACATAAACTACCAAACAGCCTCTTTGGCACACACGAAATGCTGGAGTAACTCAGCAGGTCAGGCAGCATCTCTGTAGAGAAGGAACGGGTGACATTTCGGGTCGAGACCCTTCTTCAGACTCTTTGGCAGTCAGGTGTTTGAAATACAAGATAGAGAAGCATAAAAACCAATGATTATGACCCTAATATATGGTTGGGCTAAATGGGTAATTTCTCAGCCAGATTTCCTATGACTTCCTGTCAATAGAGATGTTTTGACCAAGTCAAATGTGAGAACATCAGAAAAAACTCGGATATGCATTCTCCATTCTGTATCATTACAGAAAAGTAATTGTCCTGAACTAAGTGAATCTGCCAACAGTTGGTGAACATGTTCACTGGATGTAAAAGAGAGCAGTTTCAAAGCTCACTTTGCTGGGCAGTTTATTCAGCCTACGTTGGAGAGAAGAATGAGCTCCACCTTCAAAAACACAAAGGTTAGTGTTTTCCAGCATTTGCTGCATTAGCCAAGTCAATGACTATCAGAGCAAAATATACTAAACCCATAAAGGCTTTCATAGCACAAGTTTCTAATAGTATGCTAATACTTGATAACAAAGAATGTAAACCCAAACCTCAATTCAAAAGCACAATAATGCAAATAACACAGAATCAGGAGATGGAAACAAAATGTTTTAAATATTCTGGTTTGTTTCCACATGTTTCAGATCAAACACTTATATCAACCTGGAAAAGCTATTAAAGAAACATGTTCAATTGCAGAAATAGTGGGGACAGTGTGAACAAAATTAAAATTATGTGTGGGAGTACACAATTAATATTCCATTCCTGTCCCACTGACATCTCCCGACATTCCTCTTCTATTGTTTCAATCAACAACAACCGCCACTGACCCACATGAAGTCCCTCCTGCTCGCCGTACTATCTATCACAGCACTTCCGCCATTCACCCACATGAAGTCCCTCCTGCTCGCCGTACTATCTATCACAGCACTTCCTTGTGGTCCACTCTTCCTCTTCTCCCTTTCTCTGCCATTTCCCCATAATCTAATTCCTAACTTTTCCCCACAAGATACAATGAAAGGTCTTTGGCCCAGCACACCAATTCCCCACAGATAGTGGCTAACCTACAGATTTCTAGCATTTTGCTTTCACATAAAGAAGAAAAAAAAAACAAACACTCAGTGCCAATATATGTATGGAAAGTTAATTATGAATTATGGGTGCTGTACTAGTACTTATTTCAAAGAAAAACCATAAAAGGTAAGTTAATTCAGGACTTACATCTTTCATAGGACAGCAGCCCCAACCAAAGTCTGTCGAGGTACAACAGGTATATCCCTCAGAGCAAGACATGTTCCCACAAAGCTCGCTCTCAGCCGTACGCAGGTTTTCGACTCCAGAAACCAATGGCAATTCTTCATCTACTCCAGTCCTTCTGCATCTGGCCTTGACTAGATCACACTTGTATCCCTTTGGACAACAATGCTCCCAATCCTTGCAAATGGTTGCCTTAACAGAAAGGAAAAAAAATTAAAACCAGCATTTTATATAAAAAAACATCCGAGTAGATAAAAGGCTTTGAGTAAATTTATGAAGAAAATAATATTCCGAGGTTCTATAAAAGCATTTAATCATTTGAACACGTGTTCCATTACGTTTTATTTGCATTAAACTGGTGGCAGCAAATAGTGGTGCAAGAAGTTCAGTTAAAAAGCCACTGTGGTGTGCACAAGATAGTAATCATGAAGGAAGGACATTAAAACAAACAAATCTTACATCAGTGAGTGGGCAGCAACCATAGACTCCTTTAGAAGTCAGCATGCACGTGTACTCGGGCGGGCAGTCCGTATTATCCAGACACACATTTTCAGTCACTGCATTCGTTGTTCCTGCTTGCACAAATGGGGTTGTTTCTACTTCTTCCCACTGCAATTAGAGAGACAAGATCTCATTTCTCATTCATTTCAAAGTATTTTTGTTCATCATGGTCTATGGTTCTGGTTCTGAGCCAAGCATCTATTTGGCCACAAAATCTATTGTAAATCTTCAGCAACAAATATTGAATCCCCAAAATGTATTGTCTGATAACAGCTCAGGGGATACAAATTACCATACCAAGCACAATTTTCACATCAGATGATTGATTTCTCTGAAAAATAAAAATACTACAGTATTCCGACTAATCAGCCAACAAATGTAGATTGTAGATGGTGAAGATGGTTGTCAAACATTGCAGCAGGATCTTGATCAGTTGGGCAGTTCAACTGAGGAATGGTTGATGGATTTAAGAGAGAGAAATGAGACATGTTACATTTTGGGAAGACTAGCATGGACCTGACCTACACAGTGAATTGTAGGGCTCGGGGGAGTGTTGTAGAGCAGAGGATCTAGGAATGCAGGTATATAGCTCATTGAAAGTGACACCAGAGGCAGATAAGGTGGTCAAAAAGGCTTTCTGCACATTGGCCTTCATCAGAGTATTGACCATAGAAGTTTGGAGGTCATGTGGCAATTATATAAGATGTTGGTGAGGCCACATTTAGAGTATTGTGTTCAGTCCTAGGCTTCATGTTTTGGCAAAAAATGTTGTCAAGCTGGAAAGCGCACAGAGAAGATTTACAAGGGTGTTGCCAGGACTCGAGGGTTCAGTTCTAGGCTTCATGTTTTTGGGAAAATGTTGTCAAGCTGGAAAGCGTTCAGAGAACATTTACAAGGATGTTGCCAGGACTCGAGGGCCTGAGCTATAGGGAGAGATTGAGCAGGCTAGCTCTATTCCTTGGAGTGCAGGAGGATGAGGGGGTGATCTTAGAGTGGTGTACAAAATAATGAAAGGAATAGATCAGGTAGACACACAGTCTCTTGCCCAGAGTAGTGGAATCGAGGAACCAGAGGACATACATTTAAGGTGAGGGGGGGAAGATTTAATAAGAACCTGAGGGGTAACTTTTCACACAGAGAGTGGTGGATATATGGAACGAGCTGCCAGAGGAGGTATTTGAGGCAGGTAGTATCGCAATGTTTAAGAAACATTTGGACAGGTACATGAATAAGCCAAGATTAGTAGGATATGGGCCAAACACAGGTAGTGTAGGTACCAAAAACTAGTGTAGATGGCTCATGTTGGTCGGTGTGGGAATTAGGGCCGAAGGGCCTGTTTCCACACTGTATGACTCTATAAACAGTGACTAATGAACAGAATTGTTTTCGTGAGCAAGGATAACTGGATTCAATTCAGCTTTCAATACAATACCAGACTTACTGAGAAGCTGCTGAAACTGGGGCTTAACACTCCCCTGTGTGCCTGGATCCTGGACTTTCTCACCGCCAGGGCCCAAGTGGTCAAGATTGGAAGACATACTTCAAACCCCCTCACCCTGAACCCAGGGTTGCATCCTTAGCCCCCTACTGTACTCCCTGTACACACATGACTGTGTGGCCAGGTTCAGCTCCAACCCCATCATCAAGTTTGCTGATGACACTGTGGTGGTGGGCCTGATCTCCGATAACGATGAGAAGGCCTACCGGGAGGAGGTGGCTGATCTGGCACTCTGGTGTCAGGACCACAGCCTCCTCTTGAATGTCAAAAAAACTAAGGAGCTGATTGTGGACTTTAGAAGGGCTCAAGGTCCGAGGACATGCACGCCCCTGGAGTTAAATGGGACTACTGTGGATAGGGTGAGCAGCTTTAAATACCTGGGAGTCCACATCACAGAGGATCTGACATGGACAACACACATTGCCGCACTGGTGAGTAAGGCAAGGCAGTGCCTTTACCACCTCAATTGAGGAAATTCAGAGTCTCTCTGAGGATCCTTCAGTGCTTCTAATCTGGGGCTGTAGAAAGCATCTTGTCCGGGAACATCACAATCTGGTTTGGGAACAGCTCTGCCCAGGACAGGAAGGCTCTGTGGAGAGTAGTGCATTCGGCTGAACGCACTATGGGAACTACACTTGCCCCCCCTGCAGGACCTATACATCAGGAGGTGCAGATCCAGAGCCAGCAACATTATGGGGAACCCCTACCACCCCAGCAACGGACTGTTCCAGCTGCTACGGTCAGGCAAACGCTTCCGCTGTCACGCTGTGAAAACAGAGAGGATGAGACGGAGTTTCTTCCCACAGGCAATCAGGACTGTTAACTCTCATATCACCAGGAACTAATTTAATTTACTGAATTAATTTATTTTTTGTGTTAAAATGTTTTTTTCTATTCTGTTTTGTAGTTTAGCACAATCCGCAGGCGTTGCCACTTTCATTTCACTGCACATCTTGTATATGTATGTGACAAATAAACTTGACTTGACTTGACTTGGCTTGTTCGGGCCATTGATAAACTACCGAGATTAGGAAACTAAATGCTAGGACCAAAAAAATGCTCAGAATGTCGTCAGCCAAGCTTATTCCTTGCATTACAAATAAACCACATGAGAAGACTGTCATGGCTTGTCAAACAATGGCAGGATGTAAACTAGGTCTGCATAAAAACTAGCTCACATCACATTCTCTGTCAGAAAATTGTGAAGCGGATATACCTGGAGAAATAAAATTATTAATAAAGTACAAGTCCTCAAGCCATTTCAAAATATCTAGAACACTGAAAAATCGAAAAATTGAAATGAAAGGATTTTTAAAAACATACTTGACCAAAATATTAAAAGTGTAAATTTGGCTTAAAATTACTCAATATACTTCTAAACAAAATTACTGAAATTTCTATTGCTTAATTTACAGCATAGAATGTAATGTTGATTTACCAGGGTAGTGCCAGTGCTGATTGCTGGGACCATCTCCACCCAGGGTATGGTAGTCACACTAATGCAAGCTGAATGCTTGGTATCACAGGTGGTATTTTCAGGACAGCAGTGGATCATATCAGAACAGCAAACTGCCTGCAACAGAGAAATATGCAATCATGAATGGAAAATATAAAACCTTGTGCTTTGTACAGACAGTCTTAACAGTAAGCGATTCAATCCATATTAAATGTTGACTATAAAATTACACCTGGGATTTTTATACCTGCATGAATACAGAGTCTATATTTCAAATAATAATCACCCCAAACTAAACTCATGTAGTCTCCCTGCACTTCAATTAGCTGAAGTAGATTTGCAGTCCATTTCCAACCTCTCCCTGCAGCTAATCATCCTGCTAAGCCTCCCCTGCACCCTTTCCTAAGCCTCCACATCCTTCTTGTTTTGGGGCGACCAGAACTGCATGCAATACTCAAAAACAGCCTAATCAAAGTCCTACACCTCATGATTTCCTGACTCTTATACTCAATGCCTTGACTAACGAAGGTATGCAAATTATATGCCTTCTTTATCACAATCGACTTGTGTTGCCACTTTCAGGGAGTTATGGACCTAGACTCTGATCCCCATGTATTAATGCTGTTAAGGGTTCTTACTTAATCGTTTATTTTCCCTATTACATTCGGTCACACAAAGTGCAATACTTCACATTTGCTCTGATTAAACTCCATTAGCCATTTCTCTGCCTATTTCTATAACTAATCTGCAGTATATGCCACTGTATAATTTGACAGCCTTCATAGTCCACAATTCCAGCAATCTTAGTGTCATCTGCAAACTTACTAACCAATTTAGCTAAGGTTATGTCAGAGTTATTTATATATATCAGAAATAGAGGTCCCAGCAAAGATCCCTATGGAACATCACTGATCACAGACCTCCAGCCAGAATGTCATCCTTCCACCACAATCTTCTGTCTTCTATCAGTAAGCCAATAATGAATCCATACCACCAAGTCACTGTTAAACCTCTGCACCTGAATCTTTTGGATCAGGCTACCATGGAGGACTATCAAATGCAGACAACATCCACAATCCTACCATCATCAATCACCTTCATCACCTCTTAAAAAAACCCTCAAAGAAGTTAGTGAGACACAACCTGCCATGTACAAAGCTATGCTAACTGTCCCCAATTAACATATTCTCTTCCATATGGGAGTAAATCCTATCCCAAACAACCCTCTCCAATAATTTGCATACCACCAAGGTCCTATAATTTCCTATAATTTCCTGGATTCCTATAATTTCCTGGATTCTCTCCCCTTAACAAATGAATAACATTTGCTACTCTCCTGCTCAGAGCTTTGTAACCTGGGATAGATCCCATAAGGTCCCTCCACATTGTATTCACCTCGTGCTTCTCAATCTCAAACTACCCTTGCATATTAGTGTACTCCACATTGATCTCACTGTCCTCCATGTCCTTCGCCTTGGTAAAAACAGCTGCAAAGTACATTTAGTACTCCGTCTATGTCCTCTGACTCCAAGCACAAATTCCCTCCTTTATCCTTGAGTGGTCCGTTCTTGTCCTGTTTACCTTCGTTTTTAATGTTATGTATAAAAAACCATGGGATTTTCTTTAATCCGACTTACCAAAGCCATTTTGTGGCCCCTATTAATCACCTGAATCTTTCCTCCTTGCTTTATATTCCTCAAAGACTGTCTGATTTTTTTTTTTTTAACTTGTTTATGCTTTCTCTTTTGACCAAATTTACGACCTCTTTGGTTCTCCAATTTTCCATTTCTTTGACATCCTGATCCCTCTCCTTACTGGAACTTGTCAGTCTTGATCAATTGCCCTTTAAACAACTCCCCATGTCAGATATGGACTTGCCCAATAACAACTACCCCCAATGTATCCTCCTGCCCAATAACATTGCAATTTGCCTTACTCCAATTCAGTACTTTCCCATAATCCAGTCTTGTTCCTATTCATAACAATCTTAAAAATTATGGAATTGTGGTCACTGTTCCCAAAATGCTCTTCCACTGAAACATCAGTTACCTGGCCAAGCTTGTTCCCGCAACACAAGTCTGAAGAAGGGTCTCGATCCGAAACAGGTCTGAAGGGTCTCCACCCGAAACGTCACCCATTCATTCTCTCCGGAGATGCTGCCTGTCCCGCTGAGTTACTCCAGCATTTTGTGTCTCCCACAACACAAGGTGTTCCCTTCTCAGGATTATCCACATACTGTTTCAAGAAACCTCTTGGACACACCTAACAAATTCTGCCCTATCCAAGCCTTTGGAACTGAGCAAGACCCAGTGGACATTGAGGAAGTTAGGTCACCCATTAAGACAACCCTGTTCCTTTGGTATCTTTCAGTAATCCCTCTACATATCTGTACCTCCATTTCCCACTTGCTATTGGGAAGCCTATAGTACAATCCCATTTGAGTGCTTGCACTTTTCTTATTTTTGAGCTCGATCCATTATCGTCTCAGCAGATAAACCCTCCACCATGTCCTCTGAGTGTACCATGATATTCTCCATGATTAGTAAAGCAACTCCTCCATTTCTTTTCCCTCCCTCTCTATCACATCTGAAACATCAAAACCCTGGGACATTGAGCTGTCAGTTGCATCTCTCTTTCCAGAATGGCCACATCAGCCCTAAGCACTGATCCACGCTTTAATCTGTTTTTTCCCCGCAGAATACTCCTTAAATTATATAAAATATAATTCAAATATGATTCATTAACAATCAAGTGGTGGCAGATGTAGCATTTTGAGTTGAGTTTAAGTTTATTGTCACGCATACAGTGAAAAGCTTTTGCTGCATGCTAAGTCAGCGGAAAGACAATACATGATTACAATCGAGCTATCTACAGTGTGCAGATATATGATAAAGGGGAATAACACAAATAATGTTTTCTTTCTGGGTCCTTGGTTTTGAGGAACAAAGCCTCTTCTGGCAGAAAAAAAAGCAATGAACTAAAACAGTGCCTTCATGTGCCAGACCAAAAAGGGTTTAAGCTTCAATTGTGCTTACTGAAGCTTTTCAAAGTTGATTTAACTTTGTTATTAGATAGTAGGGAGAGATAGTAAGGGATAAAAATATCCATAAGCTATGTCTCTGGTGGCAGAGTAACAATCAGTGAATGCTAAATTCATCTTTAGAAACAAGTTCTGATCCCAGTTCTCATAAGTGATGACACACCAATTGGCAAGTCATGCCTGGAAAAGACATTTTGCAACTCTATCACATCCACTTTTAACAAATATTTGAAAAATACCCATGAACAAAGGGGGAAAGAACACCCTTATTTGTAGATTTGGGAACTAAAAACAATTTAGAAAGGTACATGGCAGGAAATGACATTTGAAAGACGTACATTTCAGTTATTTAAGTATCCTAATTGTTAGGTCACTTTCTGGTTGGAGGCAAACACTGATCTGAAAACTGCAGACTACAAATTGTTGACAAGGTCAATTTACTGCAAGCTTTACGAATGAGCAAAAAGGATGCGGGTTGGATTGCAACCCGCATGTTTTACACTTCGATATACAAAATATTCTTAAAACTGACTCTTGGGTAAAGAAAAAGACGAGTGGAATGAAAGCAAATATGTAAACTCAAGATGAATGCACTGGCATTATTAAGTTTATTCACATTAAGGAAAGCTAAAATAGGCAAGCAAAAGTTATCTGGGTTTTGGAAACAAATATATAAAGCCCAGGAGTGAAAATCTCAAATTTCTCAGCTAAGGCTATTTTGTGATTAAATATTACTGTGGAAAATGTCAGACAAAAGGTGGAATTTCTTCCCTCAGAACCAATTAACTATTGAGTAGAGTTGAGATTAACAAATGATCTAGCATCAATTACTCTTTGAACCATTCCAAAATTCTGCCAGTTTCTTTAGAGGGGCAAAAACGTTAACAGAATTTGTAGAAAATTACCTCAAGCATTTCAACGTGAGTGGCAAACCCTGATAAGTCACTGGAAGCAATTTATTAAAGAGCAACAAGTGAACTTACATTAGGTAAAGGACAGCAGCCGTATGTTCCGTCTGAATGCTTACAGCAGGTGTCACCATCGTCACAAACTTTCCCATCTGGACAAGTGATGGCAGAAGCCAGGCCAGCAGCCAGGCATAGGAGCAGAAACTTTGGAATCATCACCTAAAACAGAACAGAAAAGTGCACAAATTGAGTGGATAATGCCTTTATCTGCTTATACATAAACTGGATACTTCATATTGAAAATACTTTCTCAAATGAGTATTATGCAACTGCGCAAATTTAATCACGTTAGTTGAGCAAATTTATTTCAATCAGGAAAGTATCATTTAGGAGCATTCACCTTCTCTAAAAGGTACTTTGACTACTCACTACAAATACTGAATCAAACTACTTCCCCTTCATTCTACTCAAAACATAACCAGCTTTATGGGTCTTTGCTCAATTCAGAAATACCCGAGTTAGTATCCATTCGAATCCATTTATTCAGAAGTTCGATGAAAATGCAGTTCACAGATAATGGGCAATATTGACTATGGAAACAAGGGGAGAGTCTAGGATTCCTCCTGCTCAGAGATGTCCATTGGAAACATGTTTTATAAGAACAAATTTAGGCCCAGCTGAAATGTCATTTAATCACAGTTGCTGTTTAGGTTTTACACAAGACAGAAGAGTCATTGGGATAAAGAATGCAGATATACTAGAAAACACCTGGCTGTGGCAGAATCAATAATTTATCAAAAAGAGCTTAAAAGTCATTGTATTATGTTTTGTTAATGGGAAACATCATTTTTGGAAGATGCATCATCAAAAGAAAACCTTTGTCAATACATTAGAAAACACATTACCAAAACATACAAGAGATACTAAAACGAAAAGTTTAACATGCCGACACCACAGCATTTGACTTCAGGAAGCAATTCTTTTGCCTTAATAATTTGTTGCTCAATGAGATCAAGCATTGACATGCAGCATGATACAGAACTGCATTTGGCATTGGTCTGCAAAATTAGCTACCAAAATTGGAGCTGTGACCAAGCTCAAAGTGGAGTCAATGCAACAGGTCAAAACATTAAGGCTCTTCCCTTTGATTTGTGAGTTGCAAGCTTCTAATGCTGGACATGTACAAGATCAGGGAAGAACAATTAAACAGCCTATAATGCACATCTTAAAGCTTTGAGAGAGTTCTGTATCAGCCTGCACAGCAACATATGATACTTAGTATGATTCTTCTTCTTCTTGCGTTTGAGGCAGCGGAAGTTATGTAACCTGTGCCTGCCTTCTCCCCTTATCCACTAGCCCCTAGAGCTCTATCTAACTCTCTTTTAAATTCAGATGGAGTCAATAGAAGGTTGGTTTCTAGATAGGACGTCAAGACAAATCGCTCAGGGCAAAATATCCAGACCTGCTCTGATAACTGTGGTATTTGTGACTGGACCCAGTTGGGTTTGTAGTTATTGGCAATCCAAGGAACTTGGGTCAGAAACAACTATTCAAGTTAAATAAAATGGAATTACAGTGGTTGAGGATGACTCAAGCAATCAGGTTAGCAAGCAGGTTAGCAAGCATTAATACATAGCAAAAATATATCCAAATGAGGAAATATATTATGGGACAGATGAATCAACCATGGCTAACCAAAGAAAGTATTGACTAAAAGGGAAAACATGACAAAAGAAAGCAGTAAATCCACAGATGGAGACAATTTCAGTATCTAGTTAAGGAGGATGTTAAAAAGGAACAGTGCTGAAAGGTGCTAAGTAAATGAAGGTCCTTTCTTCCTTGTGGTGTCTACCAGGGACCAATCCTGCCAATTAACTTATCTACATGGTCTTCAGTAAAATCTAAAACTTTGCACATACTCACTGATTACAACCAATCACACCTCACTTTCTCTTGCTCATCTCCAAAACTTATTCCAGTGAAGCCAGTCAAGTTCAAAATACTGTTAAAATAACAATATTTTGAACTTGTCTACCTTTAAGAACATGACCATGGTCTGACCATTTGTTGTTGTACCTGCCATTCATTGTTGACTGGCTTCAATAAGGGTTATCAAATATTAGTTGCTTATGCCAATTATTATCCTAAAATCTACTAATTCATAACGATGTTCATTATCCTATAACGCTTTCTGGCTAAGCAATGCAGAGTCGGTTGAATAATCTTATCATCATTTCAGTCATTCCACGGCCTCAACCTCCCGCCAACTTGAACTATTCTGGTCCTACATTCATTCATTATAAAAATGAAATAAAGTGCGAGAGTAACTCAGCGGGTCAGACAGCATCTCAGGAGAACATTGATAGGAAACATTTTAGGTCAGGACCATTCTTCAGACCCAACCAGAAACATCACCAATCCATGTTCTCCAGAGATGTTGCCTGACCCACTGAGTTACTCCAGCACTTTGACCTTTTTTGTTAACTAGCATCTGCATTCATTTACTCTATCTGTGCTTCTCCAATTCTGGCCTCCAAACATCCTGGAACTCGACATTATTCATCAACATCAGCCCAGACATCAATTGTCAATGCCCAAAATGTTCAGTAGTTACCTTTTTGACTAAGCCACCCCAAAATCTCATGCAATTTACCCTCAACTTGTTTTTAAACCATAGCTTGATGAAACACCAACTAATGACCAGGCACTAATACTATCCAGATCAGGATAGGCTGCTTAAAGTACAGAGCCAGCCTGGCACAGCCCAACCTAACCAATGATTCAACAGAAAATACACTCAACACAAGCCAGATACATTTAGTCAGGTCCTACATTTCCCCTTTCTCTGAGGTCCAATCGATTAAAAAAAACTAAGCTTTTAGAATTATCTGTCCTTTTTGCTTTACTAAATCCATTCAATGTTGAAAGCACTGGCAAGGATTGCATTTACCAACATAGATACATTAAATATAAATACCCAAGAACACTGATGGTAAAGCCAATATCATTCAAGACCTTGAGCAAAATCAATGTTACTTTTGTTAGCAATTTAAAAAATGTACCAATTACCCACTTCATATGGTTATGTACCAAAAAATGTTTGGTCTCCAGGGTAAAAGTGAAGGTACTCTAAAGATACGCAAATTCTTTTTTTACATAATTACTTCCACCTACACTTTCAAATTCACACAAGGGCTATCTTTTGGCCATCAATTCATAAGATCATAAATGATAGGAGCAGAATTAGGCTATTCAGCTCATCAAGTTTTCTCTGCCATTCAATCATGGCTGAACTCTCTCCTTCCTAACCCCATTCTCCTGCCTTCTCTCCATATCCTCTGACACCTGTACTAATCAAATACAACACAACACTTTAACAGCCATCAATTTCAATTTTTATTACTTAGAAATGTTCACTTTGATGCAAGATAAATCCTCCGATGACGAGAGAAATTGAGGCTCAGGTCAGGAAAAGGGCTTGGGATGCCAACAGGCAGCTGGCAAAGGAATCCCAGGAAATGAGAAGTTTTGGGAACTGAGGAGCATGGAAATGAGGGTAGAAAGGAGGCAGGAGATAGCTCTGTCAGATAATATTAAGGATAATCCAAATAGATTGTATATAAATTATGGGAAAGAGGGTAATTATAGCCCCACAGAAATCAAAGTAGTCATCTGTGTGGAGTTGCAGGAGACGGTCAAGGTCTCCAATGAGTATTTCTCCTATGCTTTTACTGTGGGGAAAGACATGAAGACTGGGGAACTTTGGACAGTTAATGGAAGAGTCTCAAGGACAATTTGGATTGCAGTCAAGGAGATGTTTGACATCCTAAGGTGTATGAAGGTAGATAAATCTTATTGCCTGATCAGATATATCCAAGAACACTGTGGGAAGCTAAAGAAATTGCAAGTGCCCAGGCCGAGAAATACAAATCATCATTATACATGGGTGCAGTGCCGGAAGACTGGAGGGCATCTAATGCTGTGCCTCTATTTAGGAAAGGCTGTAAGGAAAAGCCTGGGAACTATACATCAGTGAGCTTCACATCTGTGCATTTGGGCTGATTATGGATAGTCAGCATGGTTTTGTACATGAGAGATTGTATCTTAGAAATCTGATTTGAGTTTTGTTTTAAGTAACCAAATAGGTTGATGAGGTTGATAACGTTGTTTATTTGGTCTTGAGCAAGGTTTCTGATAAGATTCTACATGGTTAGTGGCTCTGGGAGGTCAGATTGCGTGAGATACAGCGAGAGCTAGCCAACTGGTGAGAGAATTGGCTTCATGGAAGAAAGCAGATAGTGATGGTGGAAGGTTGTTTTATGAGCTGGAGCCCCATGCCTAGTGGTGTGCCTCAGGGATCAGTGTCAGCCCATTGCAGCTCATGGGTTTACCTCTAAAATGCAGATGAGAATGTAGAATGCACCAATAATAAGTTTGAAGATGATATTAATGTGGGTAGTATTGCAGATAGCGAAGATGATTATCAAAGCTTTGCTCAACACCTGCGTTCGGTCCGCGTTGGCCAAACTGATCTCCCGGTGGCTGAGCACTTCAACTCCCCCTCCCACTCTCAGTCTGACCTTTCTGTCATGGGCCTCCTCAAGTGCCATAGTGAGGCCCACCGGAAATTGGAGGAACAGCACCTCATATTTCGCCTGGGCAGCTTGCAGCCCAGTGGTATGAACATCGACTTCTCAAACTTTAGATAGTTCCTCTGTCCCTCTCTTCCCCTCCTCCTTCCCAGATCTCCCTCTATCTTCCTGTCTCCACCTATATCCTTCCTTCGTCCCGCCCCCCTGACATCAGTCTGAAGAAGGGTCTTGACCCGAAACGTCACCCATTCCTTCTCTCCTGAGATGCTGCCTGACCTGCTGAGTTACTCCAGCATTTTGTGAATAAATACCTTCGATTTGTACCAGCATCTGCAGTTATTTTCTTATACTAAATATTACAACAGGATCAGTTGGACAAGTGGGTTGAGGTATAAGTGGGAGGTGTTGCATTTTGGGAAGTCAAAACAAGGCAGGAACTTCACAGTAAAAGTCAGGGCTCTGAAGTGCATTGTAAAACAAAGAGATTTAGGAGTGCGGGTACATAGCCCCTTCACAGTGGCATCACAGGTAGATAGGGTGGTCAAGATGGCTTACAGTACATTGGCCTTCAACAGACAGGGTATATTAAGTTTAGAGGCTGTGATGTTATGTTACTGTTGTATAAGACGTTGGTGACGCTGCATTTGGAATAATGTTCAGTTCTGGTCAGGATGTTGTTAAGCTGGAAAGGGTGCAGAAAAAAATACCAGGATGTTGCCATGACTTGAGGGCCTGAGCTATCAGGAAGAGGCTGGGAAAGCCAGAACTTTATTATTGGAAGAGCATGACGCTGAGCAAGAATGTTATAGAGGCACGCAAGATCATGAGGGGAACAGATTTGGTGAAAGAGTAGAATCAAGGATGTAGGTTGAAGCGAAAGGGGAAATATTTAATAGGAACCAGAGGGGTAACTTATATGGAACAAGTTGCCAGAAAAAGTAGTTGAGGCAGGTACTATAACAACATTTAAAAGACATTGGGACAGCTACGTGGATAGGAAAGGTTTAGAGGGATATCGGACTAATGCTTGCATATTGTGTAGATGGGGCATCTTGGTTGGCATGGGAAAGTTGGGCCGAAGGGCCTATTTCCATGGTGCTTGATTCTGTGACTATGACACTTAAATCCATCCCAGTTTTTATTAATGCTCTATCTTCATCCCCACAATTTGAAGCTACATATATACCAAAACCAAGTATTCCATAAACTGCCTTCTATTCACGCGCCCTCCATGTTTGAGTACTATAATATCCAAGGCACCACTCATTTTGTTTGGACTTTTCCTTTCGGCTCTATTCTAATAAATCCATGAACAACAAATGCTTTTTAGCCTTCCATGTTCACTGCCTGACATCCTGCATTTTCTGTGTAAAAATTGCCTTTTGATGTTCCCTTAAAATTGCAAATTAATTCCACAATCTGAGTTTCTGTGCAAACCCATTAAAAATACTTGTTTTTCAGATTCATGCCAGTTTATACAGTATCTCCAAATATGTAGGTTAATTGGCTGGGTAAATGTAAAAATTGTCCCTAGTGGGTGTAGGATAGTGTTAAGGTACGGGGATCACTGGGCGGCACGGACTTGGAGGGCCGAAAAGGCCTGTTTCCGGCTGTATATATATATGATATGATATGATATTTGGCACTTGGACAGAACTCAAGGCAATGCCACAATTTACATTACGCCCCAAAATGTTATTCTTCCTAGTGTCCTCATCTTATCAACCCTTCACCAGCCTCTAATACATTAGCTCCAGAGTCCAAATCAAACAATTTTTCCTACACAGCATTAATGATAGCACAAATCCAAATAAAATGTAGTTTTTCTTAAACACAAGTCATGAAGTTAGTAATCAGATTGTACACCAAAATCCTACTTCCTTAAAATGCCAAATTGGCAAGAATAGACATCAGCTATAAAAAAAACTAGCATCTGTTAATTTTGAGGTTTACTGCCTGAATGAAAGTCTTAAGCATATTGATTACTTAAAGGAGTCAAAATAGTCTGAAAGACAAGCCACATTTTCCACATGATGAAGTAGAAACACTAAAGTATTCTCTTGTTTTCATCACCTCTGAACACCTGCAGTAAAATAAGACTAAATGATCACTACATACCAATTACATGATGGAAGAAACTCAGTCAAGGTCTACTCTGATACCGACGACATTGAACTCCAAATTAGGTCATTCAAAATGCGGGACATCCAGCTTGTCTCAAAGCCTTGGTATAACTTTGAATTCACGTACTGAGATACCTGAGGCTCAGTAATGGGCCATAAATCACTGCACTTCCATGATACTTACCAACTAAACTCAAAGAATTATAGATTCTGGCACTTAATGATCACCACTTAAAGTCACTATTAATAATCTCCAACATTAGTTAAAATTATCTATTTTTAGTTTCCTACATCCAATTCACATCCATTTTCTTCTAACAAAATTAGCATCAAATTAAATATTCCAGACAAGTTTCTCAGTTCAGAATCTGCACTCAGGTAGTGAGGTTCTAATCACGTCTCATGTGTCCTAGACTCTATGCACACGATAATGTACCAGAAAGCTTTCCACAACCAAGTTTCAGTGCAAGTATTTCACAAATTCCACCTATCAAAATGTAAAAAAACAAGGTAAAATTGGTCTAAATTGGGACAGGCAGCATCTCCGGAGTGAAGGAATGGGTGACGTTTCGGATCGAGACCATTTCTCAGACTGTCAGGGGAAAAGAAACTAGACATATGGAAGGGTAAGGTGTGAAAAGGACAGATCGAAGCAGACAATGCTCAAGGAAATGTAGAATGGTTCATAGTTGGCCAAGGGGAAGGTGACAACAAGGCATACAAACAGTAAAATTATTCAGGACAGTGAAACTAGTCGGAGAATTAAGGTGGGGGAGGGACGGAGAGAGAGAGGGAAAGTAGAGGTTACAAAGTTAGAGAAATCAATATTCATGGATTGTAAGCTTCCCAAGCGAAAAATGAGCGTAATATTCCAATAGCAAAACAATTCACCCCTCCACTCTCAACCCATTCAAATGATATATCCAGTCTCTACACAACTCCACTGGTCAGCAGTCCACCTTTCAAACTTCAATCCAAAATTTTGTCTGTATTCCAACTTGCACTGTTAAATTCATCCATCACACTGTTGCTCAATTTACACCAGTTCCTACTACAGTAATGCCCACAATTTAAAACTGCTTTCAAAGCCTCTTCCATCTCCAACCTTATTCAGCTCTGTAATGCTCAGATCTCTGCAACCCTTCCATTCTGACCTCCATGCCTCTCTGCACCAACCTGCCAAGCCCCACTACAATAAAACAAATGTGAACAATACTTGGAAATATAAAAAAACCCTGCAAATGCTGAAAATCTAAAATAGAAACAATGATATAAAATATGGCCAATACAAGGAACTACAGATGCTAGTTTACAAAAGAGACAAGAGTCAGGCAGCATCTCTGGAGAACATGGATAGGTGACGTTTGGGGTTCCTTCAGACTAAAGAAGGCTCCCGTCACGAAATGACATCTATCCATGTTCTCCATAGATGCTGCCTCACCCACTGAGTTACTATCTTGCATTGAAAACACAACAGGCAAGGCCACAAAAAAATGTACATGAATAGAAACATAGAAAAAAAGGTGCAGGAGGAGGCCATTTGGCCCTTCGAGCCAGCACCGCCAATGATTGTGATCATGGCTGATCATCTACAATCAGTAAACCGTGCCTGCCTTCTCCCCATATTCCCTTGATTCCACTAGCCCCTAGAGCTCTATCTAACTCTCTTTTAAAATCATCCAATGATTTGGCCTCCACTGCCTTCCATGGCAGAGAATTCCACAAATTCACAACTCTCTGAAAGACAAGCCACATTTTCCACACGATGAAGTAGAAACACTACTCACCTGAGTTTTAAATAGCCTCCCCATTATTCTTAGACTGTGGCCCCTGGTTCTGGACTCCTCCAACATTGGGATCATTTATCCTGCATGTAGCTTGTCTAATCCTTTTATGATTTTATACGTCTCTATAAGATCCCCTCTCATCCTTCTAAACTACAGTGAATACAATCCTAGTCTTTCCAATCTTTCCTCATATGACAGTCACTCCATCCCAGGGATTAACCTCGTGAACCTACGCTGCACTGCCTCAATAGCAAGGACGTCCTTCCTCAAATTAGGAGACCAAAAATGCACACAATATTCCAGATGTGGTCTCAACAAGACCCTATACAACTGCAGAAGGACCTCTTTACTCCTGTATTCCAATTGTCTCGTTATAGACAATAGGTTCCGGAGTAGGCCATTCGGCCCTTCGAGCCAGCACTGCCATTCACCGTGATCATGGCTGATCATGCACAATCAGTACCCCGTTCTTGCCTTCTCCCCATATCCCCTTATCCTTAAGAGCTCTATCTGACTCTCTCTTGAAAACATCCAGAGAATTGGCCTCCACTGCCTTCTGAGGCAGAGAATTCCACAGCTTCAAAACTCTGAGTAAAAAAGTTCTTCCTCATCTCCGTTCTAAATGGCCTACTCCTTATTCTTAAACTGTGGCCCCCGGTTCGGGACTCCCCCAACTTCGGGAACATGTTTCCTGTCTCTAGCGTGTCCAATCACTTAATGAAGACCAACATGCCATTAGCTTTCTTCACTGCCTGCTGTACCTGCACGATTACTTTCAGTGAATGGTGTACAAAGACACCAAGGTCTCGTTGCACTTCCCCTTTACCCAATCTGACACTATTGAGATAATAATCTGCCTCTTTATTTTTGCCGCCAAAGTGGATAACCTCACATTTATCTACATTATACTGCATCTGCCATGCATCTGCCCACTCACTCAACCTGTCCAAGTCACCTTGCAACCTCCTAACATCCTCTTCGCAATTCACACTGCCTCCCAGCTTTGTGTCACCCGCAAACTTGCGGAACTCCACTCTCCACTGCCTGCCATTCCGAAAAGGACCCGTTTATTCCTACTCTTTGCTCCCTGTCTGCCAATCAATTCTCTATCCATGTCTATACCCTACCCCCAATACCATGTGCTCTAATTCTGCTCACCAACCTCCCATGTGGTACCTTATCAAAGACTTTCTGAAAGTCTAGATACACTACATCCACTGGCTCCCCTTCATCCATTTTACTTGTCACATCCTCAAAAAATTCCAGAAGATTTGTCAAGCAGGATTTCCCTTCATAAATCCATGCTGACTTGGACTTATCCTTTTACCGCTAGCCAAATGCACCGTTATTACCTCTTTAATAATTGACTCCAGCATCTTCCCCACCACCGATGTCAGGCCAACTGGTCTATAATTCCCTGTTTTCTCTCTCTCGCTCCTGTCTTGAAAAGTGGGATAACATTAGCTATCCTCCAATCCACATGAACTGATCCTGAATCTATTGAAAATTGAAAAATTATCACCAATGTGTCCACGATTTCTTGAGCCACCTCCTTGAGTACCCTGGGATGCAGACCATCAGGCCCTGGGGATTTATCAGCCTTCAATCCCATCAGTCCACCCAATACTATTTCTCGCCTAATGCAAATTTCTTTCAGTTCCTTTGTCTCCCTTGAACCTCTGTCCACTAGTACATCTGGGAGATTGTTTGTGTCTCCTTAGTGAAGACATCTGAAATACCTGTTCAACTCTTCCGCCATTTCCTTGCTACCCATAATAATTTCACCCGTTTCTGCCTTCAAGAGATCCACATTTGTCTTTACTAATCTTTTTCTCTTAACATACCTCAAGAAGCTTTTACTGTCCTTCTTTATATTCTTGGCCAGCTTCGTTTCGTACCTCATCTTTTCAGCCCGTATTGGTCTTTTTGCTATCTTCTGTTGTCCTTTGAAAGTTGCCCACTCCTCTGGCTTCCCGCTACTCTTTGCTATCTTATAGATCTTTTCTTTTGGTTTTATTCCATCTCTAACTTCCCTTGTCAGCCACTGTTGGCTCTTACTTCCCTTTGAATCTTTCTTCCTCTTTAGAATGAAATGACCCTGCATCTTCTCAATTATGCCCAGAAATTCCTGCCATTGCTGTTCCACCGTCATTCCTGCTAGGATCCCTTTCTATTCGACCTTGGTCAGCTCCTCTCTCATCCCTGCATAGTCCCCTTTGTTCAACTGCAACACCGACATTCCTGGTTTAACCTTTTCCCTCTCAAATTGCAGATGAAAACTAATCATATTCGTTTTGAGAACATGAGAATAAAGAATGTTTCCAAAATGTCTGATTTTTGTTAAGAAGAGGGACTTGATGGCTGTGGTTGTTATATTTGGCACAAGATCCAAAGCAAATTTAACATGCAAAAATTAGAAGCCTGGATGTGGCGACCTGCCTAACCTGATTAGGAACTACCTAATCCCCTGAAAAAAGTTGCTAAGAGCTGGAAAGTAAATAGTTAAAATAACATATAACAACTACAGCATGGAAACAGGCCTGTCCGGCCCTACCAGTCCACGCCGACCATTCTCCCTGACCTAGTCTCATCTACCTGCACTCAGACCATAACCCTCCAATCCCCTCCTATCCATATACCTATCCAATTTACTCTTAAATAATAAAATCGAGCCAGCCTCCACCACTTCCACCGGAAGCCCATTCCATACAGCCACAACCCTCTGAAGGAAGTGGAGGGGAATTTCATTTTAGTGGGACTCTGAACTACTTCTTGAAAAGTGGTGGCGGAGGGGAGTAACACTCACCACATAAACAAATAACTGAATGTGCACTGAAAGTGCCATTATTTTACAGTCATGGAAGTGTCCAGCATTTTGTTTTTAAAATAGCCTTGCATCTGAAGCATACAATTTCACAATTCTATGAAAGCTCTGGAATTCTCACTCCTTTTCATACAGACTCTCCTTCAAATCTACTTCTTTGATTAAACGTTTGGTCACCGATCCTAAGCTCTTTACAAGGCTCATTGCCAAATTTGACAAAAGATTTTCATGGTAGCATTTCCGCTATCCACACATGCTATTTCCAGCATTTTTATTTTCAACAACTGCAGTTTTCTTTTATATCCAACCTAATTTGACACTGAATATCAAAACTTGTGAAACAATTTGCTGTGAAAGCTACTATTTTACTCTTGTGCATAAAAGTCCGACTATATTCCCCAAATTACTACAGCAACTCCACTTCAATGTACTTTACTGATGGCCATTGGAACATTGTGTAGAACGTCGAAGTATTCAATCTTCAAAATGCCTAAAAAGCTTGTCCAAAATTTAGACTGCAAGGACATGTTAAAACCAATTATTAGGTATCAGACATTCTGACAAAATACCACTGAGGTCAATGTGGGTGGCACAGTGGCTCAGCCGGTTGCCTTGTTGCCTCACGGCGCCAGAATCACTGTCAGGTACTGTCTGTATGGACTTTACACATTCTCTCTGTGACCACGTATGTTTCCTCCAACATCCTAAAGACATGTGGGTATATAGTTAAAGACAAAATGCTGGAGAAACTTAGCAGGTCAGGCAGCATCTCTGGATAGAAGGAATGGGTGACGGTTCGGGTCGAGACCCTTCTTCAGACTGATAAGATAGTTATAGGTATATAGTTAACTGGCTTCAGTAAATTGCCCCTAGTATGGGAACAGACATGGAAGCGAGCAACACAGGGGCCCCACACGGGACGCTGCTCTGTCCGTTCCTGTTTACCATTTACACCTCGGACCTCTGATACAACTCGGACTCCTGCCACCTGCAGGTGTTTGCACAACTCTGCAATTGTGGGCTGTATCAATGAGAGGAAAGCTGAATACAGAGGTGTAGTCAACAACTTTGTTGACTGGTGTGGGCAGAATCACCTGCAGCTCACACTGACAAGACTGAGGAGCTTGTGGTGGGCTTTAGGAGACGACGAACACCTCTGTCTCTATCAAGGGTATGGATGTGCAGTTTACCAAGAACCTTGGAGTTTACCTGGACAGTAAACTGGACTGGTTCAGGAACGCTGAGGCAGTGTATAAGAAGGAACAGAGCCATCTGTACTTTCTGAAAAGGCTCTGCTTCTTCAACGTCTGCAGTAAGATGCTGCAAATGTTCTGCCAATCGGTGGTGACAAGTGCCATCTTCTTCGCTGTTGTGTGCTGGGGTGGCAGAGCGAAGGCCGCAGACGCCAACAGAATTAACAAGCTCACCAGGAAGGCTGGCTCCTCAAACTGTGGAGCATCCTGGACAATACAACTCACCCCATCCATGACACACCGGTCAACCTGAGGAGCACCTTCAGTAACAGACTGGTTCCACCAAGATGCAGCACAGAACACCACAGGAGATCCTTTTTCCCTGTGGCTATCAAACTATACAAATCCTTCTGTCGTGGGGTAGAGTGACACCCCTTCCCCTTCCCCCTCCCCAATCTTTGCACATCCCCAATCTTGGACTTTCCACGTCACTTTAATTTCATGTTTCAAGCATCCTGCTGTGTTTTATGACTGTTGGCAGAACAATTTCCCTCCTGGGATAAATAAAGTTCTATTGTATCGTATGCAAAAGTGGAACAACATAAAAGTAGCGTGAATGGGTGGTCAAAGGCTAACATGGATTCAGTGGGTCCAAGGGCCTGTTTACTTGCTGAATCACTACACTAAACCAAAATAAATTAAAATACTGTTTTTTACAAAAGACAGCTTCAAGCTTGCTACACTGTAGATTCCATCCTTTTAGCAAATGTAAATGTTCTTAAACCAAGCTAAATTTAACTAGTACACCAGGGTGCTGAAATTTATAGATGCAAAGTAATTGAGTAATATAGTAATATAGTAATATAGGGCGGCACGGTAGCGCAGCGGTAGAGTTGCTGCTTTACAGCGAATGCAGCGCCGGAGACTCAGGTTCGATCTTGACTACGGGTGCTGTACTGTAAGGAGTTTGTACGTTCTCCCCGTGACCTGCGTGGGTTTTCTCCGAGATCTTCGGTTTCCTCCCACACTCCAAAGACGTACAGGTATGTAGGTTAATTGGCTAGGTAAAGGTAAAAATTGTCCCTAGTGGGTGTAGGATAGTGTTAATGTGCGGGGATCGCTGGGCGGCACGGACTTGGTGGGCCGAAAAGGCCTGTTTCCGGCTGTATATATATGATATGATATGATGATATGATAGTATGGTATAGATCAGAATGAAAGGTTCTTATATTTGGAAAACCATAGGTCAGTCATTTACAAATGCAGATATTTTTTTAATTAAGTTTGTGCAGTTGCAAAACTAGCATTTATGTACTATTGAGACACTGCACAGCACTCAAATTATGATTCATGAACAGCATGCTACTTATAAACCAATTGAGACAATCATAGGACAATTTTCCAATCTGAAAAAAAATTATTTTGTGCAGTCTCTTATCGTCTCTCTTATAAAGGCATTTGCTTTCAGTGATCCTGTCATAGAAACATAAAAATAGGTGCAATAATAGCAATAATGTCCTTCCTCAAATTAGGAGACCAAAACTGCAACCCAGAGTTGTGAATTTGTGGAATTCTCCACCCCAGGAGGCAGTGGAGGTCGATTCCCTGGATGCATTCAAAAGAGAGTTAGATGGAGTTCTTAGGGCCAGCAGAATCAAGTGATATGGGATGATCAGTAGAGCCAGGATGTTTAGGCGCTATAAATCTCTGAAATAAGCAGGCAAATAGGCATAATAAATTTACAAAAATGACACGAAAAAAGGCATTTATTGACAAAAAAAATCCATAAAAAGTCAAGTATTTTCAAAAATGATAATATAAAAGTATGCTACATTAAATGACCAAAGTTGCCTGGTTGCACATAATTACTAGCATTACTAGCATATTTTTCAAATAATCTGGTGTCTGTCAGAAAGAATATGCTTCAGTTGTGAAAAACATCTTCCTACCCCAGCTGAGGTCACTGGTGCATACCCGAAACAAGCTACAGACTCTATATTCATGTCGATATCTTGTGCATAACAACTACCTTTGAGAACTTTAGCTATGTTTTGTATTTCTTTAAGATCTTTGTTACCTAAAATCACTCTCTCACATTTTCCTTGTATATCTTTACCTACATCGCCAGGAACTTTACGAATATCGTCAGTTACTTTGTTGAAAACCTGCAAGTTATTCAACTAATGTTTCACCACGTTTCTCAAGGGAAGTGATAGCTTGTGGGAAGTTTGCAAAATTGGAAGCATTAAACACAAGATCGTGGTGGAGGGACTTTTTCTGCATGATTTCACTGACGATCCTGTTTGCAGCAGATTCTTCCTCAAAATAGTTGACAATTTATTTTATCTTTCCAAAATTTGCAGCATAGTAGATACAGCAGAGACCCATGTACCTCACTCACCTTGTCAAAACAGGGTGAGGAGGTAGAGGAATCTTGGGTGCCATTTCCTTGAACCACTGCACACGTGTCGGTGCTTTGAGGAAGATTTACTTGACATTGGAAACAAGCTACGTATGTGCTCGGCAATTCTATGGAGTCTGTGAGCTAAGCATGTCAAATGCAACATTTCGGGGAATAAAACTTTAAGAGCACAAGCAGCTTTTTTCATGTACGGAGCTGCATCAGTCACAAACATTCTCGTGTTTTATACCTTCTGGCTAAAATACAGCAAGTGAAGATGTAAACAACTGATTTGTTTTCCAATTTTCACAGTGGAATTCCAGCATCAATGAATGCCTTGCACAGATCACTCGAAAACTCAGATTTGCGATTGGAGCCAGCAGTAAATGTAGTGATCAGACAAGCTTGCGTATTTCCCGCCTTGTTTCTCTGCCGCCGACTTGTGTTTAGCTGTCTGTACATGCTGGGAGACAAAATATTTCTTCTCATAATTCACTGCTTTCTCACATGCGTTGCAAAACAGCACACGGTTGCCTGTAGAGAATATATCACTCCCGTACACTCTCACCAAATCGTTCAGTTTTCTATAAGGCGATGACTTGACTTAAGACATTTTGACGCTTGCAGGGATAGATCCTACAGGAGCGGGGATGCAGACCTCTACAGGCAGGCCAAGTACAAGCTCAGAAGAGGAATCAGAACTGCCTAGGAAAGGTACTCTGAGAAGTTGAGGAAAAAATAAGGTTTGCCTTAATCGACAAACCTGAGTTATTTTTAAAAATATGGTCTCCATTTATTGAATTTTTAGAAAAGTAAATGGGTTTGGCACAGGACTAAAATAAAAAAAATTAAATTAAAAGTTGAAACTTGAGTTGGGGGTTGGATGTACAGCTGTGGTTTTTGTCTCCTGGATCTACTCCCGTTAATTTTTATTGTTAGATCCTTTTTTTTTTTAACCCTCTTACTCTCTCTCCCCAAGTTTATAGTTTTATATTTTTATTTTTACTTTCTCTCTTCAAAAATTTAAAAATTGAAGCTATGTAAGAACTTTGTAACAAATGTGTTTTTTCTTATTTCTATTTGTACATATGCTTTTCAAAAATAAAATAATAAAAAAAAAATAAAAAAAGAAGTTGAGGAGCAAGTTTGGAAGGGCTTGCAAGAAATCACAAACTACAAGAGGAAAACTTGGACAATCGGCAGCTGACCAACGACCTGAACGAGTTCTACTGCAGGTTCAATAAACAGAAACTTAACCCTGGTACCCCCTCCCCCTCCCCAACCACCACTTCACACCTACTCACAGCTTGACTTCAGTTTGAAAAGACTGGACCCTTCCCCACCCACCCCTCTCCAATCCCCACTTAACACCCACTTACAGCCTGACTGCAAAAGACTGGGGCCTCGCCCACTGCCCACGAATGAACGACCGACAGCGGTGCATCCAGTTTCACCCCGGTGGTGGAAATTGTCTTGTAAGTTACGTTAACACGGCAAAAAAGGCTGATTTAGGCACTAGATCATGAAAAAGGCATTATCTTGCTGAAATCATCCAAAAAGGCATGAAAAGGCACATGGCAAAATCCTGGCTTAATCAGCCATGATCACATTGAATGGCGGTGCTGGATCGAAGGTAAAATGCTCCCAATATTGGGCGAGTCCAGAACCAGGGGCCACAGTCTTAGAATAAAGGGGAGGCCATTTAAAACTGAGGTGAGAAAAAACTTTTTCACCCAGAGAGTTGTGAATTTGTGGAATTCTCTGCCACAGAGGGCAGTGGAAGCCAAATCACTGGATGGATTAAGAGAGAGTTAGATAGAGCTCTAGGGGCTAGTGGAATCAAGGGATATGGGGAGAAGGCAGGCACAGGTTATTGATTGGGGACGATCAGCCATGATCACAATGAATGGCGGTGCTGGCTCGTAGGGCCGAATGGCCTCCTCCTGCACCTATTTTCTATGTTGTGGAGGCTAAGACTTTGGGTATTTTGGGAGGGGGAAGGGGAGGGGGAAGGGGACGGAGGAGAGGGAGGAGAGGGTAGAGGCAATGCAGGAGAGGCAACCCTCTCGTAAACCTTGAAATCAGGATTGAATGTCAACAAAACAAAAGTATGAAGTAGACTCCTACATGTATAAAACAATAACTGCAGATGCTGGTACAAATCGAAGGTATTTATTCACAAAATGCTGGAGTAACTCAGTAGGTCAGGCAGCATCTCAGGAGAGAAGGAATGGGTGACGTTTCGGTCGAGACCCTTCTTCAGACTACATGCATAAAGTTCAATTGTAAAATTATGTAAAATGTTCTGGGAGCTGGTGGGTCTGAGCACCATTCAGTGATCCTTACTGCTAACAGTACTAACCATTGTAGGATGTGTACAAGAGATTTAGAAAGATAGGACCAGAACGGCCTTAAACTACAAATAAGAACAGTTTGGAGCATTCATTCAGCAGGAAAATGAATGGGAGTCCTGACAGAGGTCTTTAAAACCATGTGTAAGAAAATAACTGCAGATGCTGGTACAAATCGAAGGTATTTATTTCACAAAATGCTGGAGTAACTCAGCAGGTCAGGCAGCATCTTGGAGAGGAGGAATGGGTGACGTTTCGGGTCGAGACCCTACTTCAGACTGATGTCAGTGGGGCGGGACAAAGGACGGATATAGGTGGAGACAGGAAGATAGAGGGAGAACTGGGAAGGAGGAGGGGAAGAGAGGGACAGAGGAACTATCTAAAGTTGGAGAAGTCAATGTTCATACCTCTGGGCTGCAAGCTGCCCAAGCAAAATATAAGGTGCTGTTCCTCCAATTTCCAGTGGGCCTCACTATGGCACTGGAGGAGGCCCATGACAGAAAGGTCAGACTGGGAGTGGGAGGGGGAGTTCCATGACAGAAAGGTCGGACTGGGAGTGGGGTACCATTATAGATGAGGTTATACCATTATAGATTTCTTCCATTATAGATGAGGCTCTCACTAGGGCCTCTTCTACATCCTGCTCGTTCTCACCTTCCACCCCACCAGCCAGCGTATCCAACAAATCATCCTCCAACATTTCCGTCACCTACAACGGGATCCCACTACTGGTCACATCTTCCCAACCCCTCCCTTTTCGGCGTCCCCTGAGACCGCTCCCTCCGTAACTCCCTGGTCCACTCGTCCCTTCCTACCCAAACCACCCCCTCCCCGGGCACTTTCCCCTGCAACCGCAGGAGATACAACACCTGTCCCTTTACCTCCCCCCTCAACTCCATCCAAGGACTCAAACAGTCATTCCAGGTGAGACAGAGGTTCACCAGCACCTCCTCCAACCTCATCTATTGTATCCGCTGCTCTAGATGTCAACTTCTTTACATCAGCGAAACCAAATGCAGACTCAGCGATCGTTTCGCTCAACACCTTCGCTCAGTCCGCCTTAACCAACCTGATCTCCCGGTGACTGAGCACTTCAACTCCCCCTCCCACTCTGACCTTTCTGTCATGGGCCTCCTCCAGTGCCATAGTGAGGCCCACCGGAAATTGGAGGAACAGCACCTCATACCTCAGCTTGCAGCCCAGCGGTATGAACATTGACTTCTCTAACTTTAGATAGTTCCTCTGTCCCTCTCTTCCCCTCCCCAGTTCTCCCTCTATCTTCCTGTCTCCACCTATATCCTTCCTTTGTCCCGCCCCCCCTGACATCAGTCTGGGGAAGGGTCTCGACCCGAAACGTCACCCATTCCTTCTCTCCAAGATGCTGCCTGACCTGCTGAGTTACTCCAGCATTTTGTGAAATAAATACCTTCTTTAAAACCATGAATGAATTAGGTAGTGTACAAATGGAGGACTACTTCCACTAATTTAATAAATCAAACCCAAGCCCTCAAAATTCAAGGTTATTGCAAATCAATTGGCAAGGGAAAAATTAAAAAGATATGACTGTGCTTGGATCATTAAACCCTGCCTTGGGAGGCAATGGAGAGAACTTCTTGGAAATAGGAAAAAGGAAACTTCTTGGAAATATATAAAGAAAACTTCTTGGAAATATAACAAGCTAAAAGGCAGACATTGTGTAAAATGCAAGTACAGATGACTTAGCTGAATGATGTTACTAAGCACCCATTTAAATCCTAATAAATATCACAAAAATATCACAATGAACAATCAGCTCAATAGACCGTTTAAATTAAAGATCAGGATCTTTTAGTTGGAAAAAATTAGCAATGGTGATGAAACTGATTTGGGTTGCTTGGTTAAGAACAAGGGAAGCAGCAGTGAAATCATCATGAGCACCATTACTTCAGATTCCCATTAAGATTTATCAAATCCTAAATTCCTTTGATTTAATCAAATTAAGATCACCAATTGCATGAATAATAATAATATATTCCTTTATTCGTCCCACTCCGGGGAAAATCACCACCACATCCAGAGCATAGTGATCTGGGTGACACCACAACATATCTACAGCAGCATAAATGTAGAGCAGAAATTCAGTAACCAATTTATAAAAATCACTTTGAAATACAAAGAAATACAAAGGCATCTCACCAAAGATCAGTAACGGCAGCCACAAAACCCCAGATGCTCTGAATGCAAGGTTCCTCCCAAGATTCAGATCTGAAATCAAATAAGTACCAATTAGTGTGTTGCCACACTGCAGCCTCAAACCAGCACTCTCAGCAAGTCAACCACATTGGGCAACGAGAAGTCACATGCAGCATGACTGCTGACAGAGTTTCCTGATATAATCATATCATATCATATCATATCATATACATACAGCCGGAAACAGGCCTTTTCGGCCCTCCAAGTCCGTGCCGCCCAGTGATCCCCGTACATTAACACTATCCTACACCCACTAGGGACAATTTTTACATTTACCCAGCCAATTAACCTACATACCTGTACGTCTTTGGAGTGTGGGAGGAAACCGAAGATCTCGGAGTAAACCCACGCAGGTCACGGGGAGAACGTACAAACTCCTTACGGTGCAGCACCCGTAGTCAGGATCGAACCTGAGTCTCCGGCGCTGCATTCGCTGTAAAGCAGCAACTCTACCGCTGCGCTACCGTGCCGCCCTTATCGTGTTTCTGTACTGAAATTAATGAGCTCAGATTTGAACATCCCCATTTTTGTGGTTAACTTTTTCAAAGAAACTCAAAACTTCCTTCTTCAATTCCTCTTTGTCCCCAGAACCAGAAGAGAAAAAAATATCAAAGAAAAAGTCACCATTTGGTAGTTGGTCACAAGGACTTGTATATATTCGGTATGTTTTCAGTGAAGGCCAGGAGTAGCAGCAGCAAGGACGACCATTGGCAGTCAGTGAGTGAGTGAGTGAGTGAGTGAGTGAGTGAGTGAGTGAGTGAGTGAGTGAGTGAGTGAGTGAGTGAGTGAGTGAGTGAGTGAGTGAGTGAGTGAGTGAGTGAGTGAGTGAGTGAGTGAGTGAGTGAGTGAGTGAGTGAGTGAGTGAGTGAGTGAGTGAGTGTGAGTGACAGGGAAAGTCTGTTTAAAAAAGAGTGCCGTTTGCAGTGTTTCAGTGAAGGTTGGGAGAAGCGCATAGACCTTCAAGCTGGTCAGAGGAAGGCAGGTTAGGAATGAGTGCATGGATTGGCTGAGCAATTAAATTAGAAGATTGGTAAATTGGCCAATTACTCAATTTATCGACTAATATGAGCAAGGTTTGCTCAAGGGGAACGGCCCTGTGAGGAAAGTGAGAGTCTTTGGCATGGAAGCTACATTTGTTTGAACCTTTATTTGTGATTTTTGACACTCAAGAAATGGCAGGCAAGTTGGTGCAGTGTGTTTCCTGCAGGATGTGGGAAGGCAGGGACACTGCTAGAGCTTCTGGGAACTACACCTGCAGAAATTGTGTCCAGGTGCAGCTCCTGAATGGACGTGTTGTGGAGTTGGAGAAGCAGCTGGATGACCTCAGAGCCATCCGGGAAGAAGAGAGCTTCCTGGACAGGACCTACTGTGAGGTTGTCACGTCAAGGATTCAGGACAAGCGAAGGTGGGAGACCGTGACAAAGGGGAGTAAACATGGACTACAGGAGACCCCGGTGGCTGTGCTTAATGTAAACAGGTACACCCTCTTGGGAGTTGTTGGGGCAGAAGACACTTCCAGTCCGAGTGGCGGACAGGTTGGTGGCTCCAATCCTGGTAATGAGACTTGACCGGCGAGGCCAACGTCAAGCAGAGCCATAGTGGTGGGTGACTCCATTGTCTGAAGTGCAGACAGGAGATTCTGTGGCGGCAGGCGAGACTCGAGAATGGTCTGTTGCCTCCCTGGTGCCAGGGTTCAAGATGTCCTGGATTGACTTCAGAACATCCTCAAGAGGGAAGGTGAACAGCTGGAAGTAGTTGTGCACGTGGGCACAAACGATGTCAGGAGGAAGAGGAAGGAGGTGCTGCAATGTCAGTTTAGAGATTTAGGAAGAAGACTGAGAAGTAGGACTTCTAAGGTGGTTATCTCTGGATTGCTTCCAGTACCTTGTGCTGGTGAGGGCAGGAACAGGGAGATCGGGGATGTGAATGTGTGGCTGAGGGGTGCAGGGAGCAGGGATTTAGATTTCTAGACTACTGGGATCTTTTCTGGGGTAGGGGTGACCTGTACAAAAGGGACGGGTTACACCTTAACTGGAGGGGGAACAGTGTTCTGGCAGGCAGGTTTGCTAGTACTACACGTGTGGGTTTAAACTAAATAGTGGGGGGGGGGGGGGTGGGGTTGACAAAGTGGGAATATAAAGATGGAGTTAAAAGGGAAGTGAATACAGGAAAGGTTGCAAAAAACTCCCAAATTAACGAGAAGAAAAGTTTGAGAAGGGATAACAGAGTAAGGTCAGGGCCAATAGTGTGAGAGGGGAGGTGAATACAGAAGTTAAAGTGTTGTATTTGAATGTGTGAAGTATAAAAACTAAGGGGATGTGCTTGAGGCTCAGTTAGACATTGGCAAGTATGATGTTGTGGCAATTACAGAGACATGGCTGCAAGAGGGCTGGGAGCTGAATATTCAGGGGTATATGTCCTATCGAAAAGACAGACGGTGGGCAGAGGGGGTAGTATAGCTCTGTTGGTAAGGAATGATATTCAGTCCCTTGCAAGGGGGACATAGAATCAGGAGATGTAGAATTAGTATGGACCGAACTGAGAAATTGTAAGGGTAAAAATACCCTAATGGGAGTTATCTACAGGCCCCCAAACAGGATATAACTAGGAAAATGGACAGGGGAGAGCCAGTGGATGTAGTGTACCTGGACTTTCAGAAAGCCTTCGACAAGGTCCCACATAGGAGATTAATGGACAAAATTAGAGCACATGGTATTGGGGGTAGGGTACTGACATGGATAGAAAATTGGTTGGCAGACAGGAAACAAAGAGTAGTGATAAATGGGTCCTTTTCAGAATGACAGGCAGTGACTAGTGGGGTACCGCAAGGCTCGGTGCTGGGACCGCAGCTATTTACAATATACATTAATGACTTGGATGAAGGGATTAAAAGTAACATTAGCAAATTTGCAGGTGGCACAAAGCTGGATGGCAGTGTGAACTGTGAGGAAGATTGCTACGAGGTTGCAGGGTGACTTGGACAGGTTGTGTGAGTGGGCAGATGCATGGCAGATGCAGTTTAATGTGGATAAATGTGAGGTTATCCACTTTGGTGGTAAGAACAGGAAGGTAGATTATCATCTGAAAGGTGACAAGTTAGGAAAAGGGGAAGTACAAAGAGATCTGGGTGTCCTAGTTCATCCGTCACTGAAAGGAAGCATGCAGGTACAGCAGGCAGTGAAGAAAGCCAATGGAATGTTATAACTTCACAACAAGAGGAGTTGAGTATAGGAGCAAAGCAGTCCTTCTGCAGTTGTATAAGGCCCCAGTGAGACCACACCTGGAGTATAGTGTGCAGTTTTGGTCTCCAAACTTGAGGAAGGACATTCTTGCTATTGAGGGAGTGCAGCGTAGGTTCACGAGGATAATTCCCGGAATGGCGGGACTGTCGTACGTTGAAAGACTGGAGCGACTGGGCTTGTATACACTGGAATTTAGAAGGATGAGAGGGGATCTTATTGAAACATAAGATTATTAAGGGATTGGACATGCTAGGGGCAGGAAACATGTTCCCAATGTTGGGGGAGTCCCGTACCAGGGGCCACACTTTAAGAATAAGGGGTAGGCCATTTAGTACGGAAATGAGGGAAAGTTAAATGAAGTGAACAAAATGTATACGCGTGTGGAATTAAAATCAGATTAGTCCAAAGGGAGCTTGATGGTAACAGTGGATTTGGCGGAGTAAAGGTTTTGTGCCATATCATTAAAACTCAAAGTCAGAGTATGAACAGGAAATAAAATATTTCCAAAACAGCCTTGGTAAGCAGTTGTGTTAGACTGTTGACTTAAATTCAATTTGCTTCCTGGTGCGACACGCGGCTGAATCAGTGAGCTTTGCCAATAGATAATATGATGCACAGCTACATTAAACTACCCTAATCATGCGGTATGTTTTATCAAAGGTCAGAGCGTTGAGCACAAGAGTCTGGAAGCAATGCTGCAAAAAGCTAGAGTAACTCAGCGGGACAAGCAGCATATCTGGAGAGAAGGAATGGGCGACGTTTCGGGTTGAGACCCTTCGTCAGACTGGTCAGGGATAAGGAAAACAAAAGATAGGCGATAATGTAGAGAGATAACGAACAATGAATGAAAGATATGCAAAAAAAGTAACAATGAGAAAGGAAACAGGCCATTGTTAGCTGTTTGTTGGGTGAAAACGAAAAGCTGTGCGACTTGGGTGGGGGAGGGATAGAGAGAGAGGGAATGTTGGGTCTACCTGAAGTTAGAGAAATCAATATTAATACTACTGGGCTGTAAGCTGCCCAAGTGAAATATGAGATGCTGATCCTCAAATTTGTGTTTAGCCTCACTCTGACAATGGAGGAGACCTAGGACAGAAAAGTGTGTGTGGGAATGGGAAGGAGAATTAAAGTGTTTAGCAACCGGGAGATCAGGTAGGTTCAGGCGGACTGAGCGTTGCGAGAGCAATGATGCAGTTATTTAGGACTTTGGTTAGGCAAAATTGTGAGTATTGTGGGTAGTTCTGGTTGCCCCATTACAGTTGGGGCATGAAGGATTATAGCGGGTGCAGGAGGTTTACCAGAATTCTGCCTGGATTAAAAGGTTAGAGGTTAGACAAATTTGGATTGTTTTTTCCTTAAGTGGCAGGCACCTGCTGAAAGTGTGTAAAGTTATGAGATACAGATAATCAGAACGTTTGTGCCAGAGTGGAAATGTCAAAGACTTGAGTACGTAGCACTGGGGTGAGAGCAGCAAAGTTTAAAGGAGATGTGCAAGACAAGTGTATTTTAAAGTTGTGGGTGCTACCAAAGGCGGTGGTGGAGGCAGATACAAGAGAAGGAATGGGTGACGTTTCGGGTAGTTTTCAGGGGTGTTTAAGAGGACAGGCACATGGATATGCAGAGAATGGAGGGATCTGATTCAGGTGAGGCAGAGATTAATTGAACCTGGCATTTTGTTTGGCACAGGCATTATGGGCCATAGGGTTAATTCTTTGCTGTGCTGGTCCATATCAAAAATAACACTAATTTCACCACGACCTATTCTGCAATTAAATGGGATTAAATACACTTCTAAAATCTGGCATGACCATTTTGAACTGCATTTTCTTTTCAATTTTTTCCCATGTCAAGTTACTTTCCCACACACCAGTGTAAACCTATTCTTAACTGCTCCCTGCATCAATTAGTGGAGATGTTATAGGATTACAATGTACAAAATGGCATTAGCAGAATTAGACTATCAATCACCATTATGGTGTACTGTTATTCTGATTTACTGCATTCCCAAATGAATACAGACATATAATTATACAACAGAGCGTAGAAGGCCTCCATCTTTCTCCATCCCACCCCTTTTAAATCTTTCCCTTCTCACCTTAATCATGTCCCCTCCAGTTGTACACCCTCCCAATTATGGAAAAGGACTGATTATTCACCTTATCTACACCCCTTATGGATTTTATAAACTTCTCAGCCACTGTGCTCCAAGAAAAACAGTCCAGACTATCCAGTCTCTCCTCATGCCTGAAACCAGTCACAACAACATCCTTGTGGGTTTTTTACTGCACCTCCTCTAGCTTAAATCACCTCCTTCCTATAGTATTGCAACCAGAATTGTACACAATACTTATAAGTGGGGTTTCACATATCTTATAACATCCCAACTCTTGTACTTTCTGTCCAATGATGGCAAGCATGCCACACACCATCTTGTCTACCTGTGCCACCACTTTCAGGGAAATCGTTACTCTGCCAAACTGCATGGGACCTAGCACAATCCCAATTAAAATACATTTCATTAACACAACCTCAATAAAACACATCAGAAGACATTTGTGGATTGTGGATGATCAGCCATGATCACAATGAATGGCGGTGCAGGCTCGAAGGGCCGAATGGCCTCCTCCTGCACCTATTTTCTATGTTTCTATGTTTCTAACTTCTCCAACTATCCTCCAAGGGTGTAGGATAGAACTAGTGTAAGGGTGATCGTAGGTCGGCAGGAGGGGTGGAAGGGCCTCTTTCCACACTGTATCTCTAAGCTAAACTAAAATTCTGCCCAGTGGTATATGCATGTTTGAGACCATGATTGCCAGCCATATTGCAGGCGTAGTATCATCTTAGTGGAATGTGAACAATGTCAATTAAGATAGACACAAAAAGATGGAGTAACTCAGCGGGTCAGACAGCGCCTCTGGAGAAAAGGATTAGGTGACATTTCTGGTCAAGACCCTTTGAGAATCTTACTACGCAGAGGCACAGTCATACTCTTCTGAGAAGGGTCTCAATGTGAGACGTCACCTATTCCTTTTCTCCAGAGATGCTGTCTGACCCACAGAGTTACTCCAGCATGTTATGTCTATCTTGGGTCTAAACCAGCATCTGCAGTTCCTTCCTTCACAATGTCATAATTAAGTTGACATTTAACGATCAGTGGCAGGAGCCGTGGTTAGCTTTCCCTTCTAGCCTCTCCTCAATCTTACCTCAGGGATGCTCGATTCTGTTGTAGCAAACCCAGCAACTGCACTGTCTGAGTTGAGCCACCCACTGGATTTAGCCATGGTCGTCCTTCAATATGTATTAGTAAATCAAATGGTTATTGTGTCTGTGTTAAACCTTACCCGGGCTGTCTGTTCACAGCTGGCTTGCTTTCCAGTCTTGCCAAATTTTTTGATTAATATGTTCACAAGCTCAGTTGCTCCCACTGAATCCAACAACTTGCAGTGTCATAGAGTGATACAGTGTGGAAACAGGCCCTTCGGCCCACCGACCAACATGTCCCATCTACACTAGTCCCACCTGCCTGCGTTTGTCCCACATCCCTCCAAACCAGTCCTATCCATGTACTTGTCTAATTGTTTCTTCAATTATGCGATAGTCCCTGCCACAACCACCTCCTCTGGCAGCCTGTCCGTATACCCACCACTCTTTGTGAAAATGTAACCCTCAGATTTCTATTAAATCATCCCTCCTTCACCTTAAACCTGTGTTCTCTAATGTCAGACGCTGGCTGATTTGGTGACATTGATCGGTCTGTGGGCGGATGTAGGTCAGACAAGGGGCACACAGCTTTCTTACCCTGAAGGGGATTGTCATCCATGTGGGCTATTACACCAGCCTGGTAGTTTCACAGTGTGCAGGAAGGAACTGCAGATGCTGGTTTACACCGAAGATAAACACAAAATGCTGGAGTAACTCAGCGGGTCAGTCAGCATCTCTGGAGAGAAGGAGTAGGTGGTGTTACAGGTCGGAACCCTTCTTCAGACTCTGGACTAGCTGGACTCCGTCCCTGTTGCAACTGAGGGGAGGGGAGGGGGAGCAAGAGCAGAGCTAGGTGGTACAGAGACCAGTATGAGGGCCTCATCTGTGATAGTGGGGGGGAACCCATAATCGTATTTGTATAAACGTCCACAGTTACCTGGGCCACACTTCTTCCCACCATGCCTCTTGCAAATACTCTATCCCCTGCTCCCAATTCCTCCGTTTCTGCTGCATCTACAACCAAGATGAGGTGTTCCATTCTGAGATGTCCTCATTCTTTAGGGAATGAGGACATTCCCACACGTGTCTCCTCTGTATCCCGTAGTTCCACTCTAGCTCCCCCATATCCCTTGTAGTCCCCCCTAGTCCAGTCTGAAGAAGGGTTCCAATCCATAACGTCACCCATTCCTTCTCTCCAGAGATGCTGCCTGTCTCGCTGAGTTACTCCAGCACGTTGCGTCTATCTTCTGGTAGTTTCACGGTCACCTTTACAATACAGGTATTTTATTCTTGTTTCATTTAATTATTTGCACTTGAATTCTCAATGGAACAGTTGAGTAATTTTCATTAGTTCCAAGCTCCAGGTTCTACACTCTCCTCCAGTAAGTTAATCATCGTGTAACTATGCCAGTAAGCTGTGTGCAACAGTGGAAAACCCTTTCAGCTTGGAATTTCTGGTAATATTAAAAATTTACTCAAGATACGGCCATGAATGGCAAGAACTTTAGTCACTAGGAGAAATGATTGCAGTCCTTGTAATATTATTTATGTGTATCTCCAGAGATGTTGCCTGTCCTGCTGAGTTAAGGGCCTGTCCCACGTAGGTGATTTTAAGGCGACTGTCGGTGACTAGGCTGTCGCCGAGCGTTTGCCGGGGTGTGGCGGGCATGATCGTGAGGAATCTTCAATGAATCGTAGCGGATCTCGGCGCGTCGCGGAAAAATTTTCCAGATTAAAATTTCTCTGCGACAGCTGGCTTGTGGCCAGGTATCGTTGCTTATTGCGGGCGCTGTCTGTCGCACGCTGTCCTCAGGTTTGCTAGGTTGTCGCAGATGCATTTAGAAGCACGTAATATTAAATTAAGAAAAGGCATTTGAAGATACCAGAAGATAGTTTTGTTTAACCAATTTATTTACCGTCAGGACATTTGACGGGTAGATTGGAGGCGGCAGTTTGACGGTCGGGTAAGCGTGGGAATTTCGCGATGTTTCCGAAGACGGTGTAATCTCTTAGCCAGGTGCTCGTTTCACAAAAAAAGTAACTTGTATCGACCAGACTCGGCATTGTCGTGGTCACTGTCGTGGTCATTGTCGTGGTCACTGTCGTGGTCACTGTCGTGGTCATTGTCGTGGTCATTGTCGTGGTCATTGTCGTGGTCATTGTCGTGGTCATTGTCATCGGGTAAAAGAAAAGTTTGCCGATCTGCTACGACTTTGACAGTCGCCGGCAGTTGCCTTAAAAATGGCATAACTGGGACAGGCCCTTCACTCCAGCTTTTTGTGTCTATATGCATATATATAATATTTTGATATATATATATTCATATTTTGATATATGTATATATATTAATAGGTTGTTGCACTAAATCAAACTATACATAAATATATAAGAAAATGACTGCAGATGCTGGTACAAATCGATTTATTCACAAAATGCTGGAGTAACTCAGCAGGTCAGGCAGCATCTCGGGAGAGAAAGAATGGGTGACGTTTTGGGTCGAGACCCTTCTTCAGACTGATGTATATATATAATACCGATCAGCCAAAACATTATGACCTGATGAGCCAAAACATTATGCCCACCTGCCTAATATGCTGTTGGTCCTCCGTGTGCAGCCCCATACGCAACAGGGTGCGATGCACTGTGTATTGTGAAACATTCCTCCCGTGACCACCATTAAAATTTTCTGTGACTTGTGCCACAGTCGACCTTCTGTCGGTTCGGACCAGACGGGATAGCCTTCGTTGCCCTCGCGCATCGATGAGCCTTGGGCGCCCAACACCCTGTCGCCTGTTTGTGGTTTGTCCCTCCTCGGACCACATATATATATGCGTAGGAAGGAACTGCAGATGCTGGTATAAACCAAAGATAGACACAAAAAGCAGGAGTAACATGCGTGACAGGCAGCATCTCAAGAGAGAAGGAATGGGTGACATTTCGGGTCGAAACAAAATAAATTAATAACTCCAATAAAACTAGAATAAAATGATCGAAGACCTTAGGAAACCAAAGACAGACCACTATTCATAGTTTAGTGTTGTCTAGAGTTGCCTGATGGCTGTTCAAAAGAAGCTGTTCTTGAACCTGATGGTCACGATTTTTGGACTCCTTCTCGATGGCAGGATGGAAATGAGAACATGGAATGGGTGGTGTGGATCTTTGATGATGCTGGCTGCCTTTGTGAGGCAGCACTTCTTATAGATCCCTTCTATGGAGGGGAGCTCAGTACCTGTGATGGGCTGGACAGTGCCCACCACTTTATGTAACCTCCTTTGTCCCTTGGCATTCAAGTTGCCAAACCGGACGGTGAAGCAACCAATCAATATAGTCTCCACCTACACTTGTAAACATTAAACAGTGTTAGACTGTAGGAGGGATGGAATCTGATTGAAATGGGCCAGAACAACAACCTTATCGAGAGTATTCGTTGACATTCTGAATCTCCTCAATCTTCTAAGGAAGTCGAGGCGTTGATGGCTCTCTTTGTGGTTGCATCAGTGTGCTGTGCCCAGGACGGATCATCAGAGATAGACACACCCAGGAACTTGACGTTGTTGACTCTCTCCACCCCTGACCTGTCGATGAAGACAGGTTTGTGGATCCTCAGCTTTTCCCTTCTGTATCAGCCTCGATGTTCTATGAGAGTGAAGCTGTTGTTCTGGCACCATTCATATCATCATATCATATATATACAGCCGGAAACATGCCTTTTCGGCCCTCCAAGTCCTTGCCGCCCAGCGATCCCCGTACATTAACACTATCCTACACTCACTAGGGACAATTTTTACATTTACCCAGCCAATTAACCTACATACCTGTACGTCTTTGGAGTGTGGGAGGAAACCGAAGATCTCGGAGAAAACCCACGCAGGTCACGGGGAGAACGTACAAACTCCTTACAGTGCAGCACCCGTAGTCTGCATTCGCTGTAAAGCAGCAACTCTACCGCTGTGCCATTCTCGCCCTCCTATACTCCAATTTATCACTACCTGTAATTCGCCCAACAACGGTGGTGGTGTCAGCGAATTTAACGATGGAGTTGGAACTGTGTCCAGCTACAGTCGTGTGTAAAGTGTGAGTAGAGCAGGGGGCCGAGCACACTGCCTCCAGGTGGTCCTGAGATGGTGATCGAGGAGGAAGTGTTGGTGTCAGTTCATACTGATTGTGGTCTGTTGATGAGCAAGTCAAGGGTCCAGTTGCACAGAGATGTGCAGAGACCCAGTTCCGTGAGCTTGGTAACCAGTGTTGTTTGTTTGTTTGTCTGTCTGTCTGTCTGTCTGCTTTGTTTGTTTGTTTTGTAACCAGCTATGTTTTTTAAAATCAAAATATTTATTAAATTATTAAAAATAATATTTACAATACAATAAAACAAAACATAACCCGCCACCATAATGCATGACAAACCAATATACCAAATAAACTTCTATACAACTATGTTACAATCCGTGTCACGGATGCATTCAATGCCCCGCGGTGCCCAGCGGTCCCGTGGACAGCCCGCGGTCCCTCTCCAACACCATCCGGGTGCGGACGTGACCCCGGAAAAGGTGCAGGCAGCCGGCTCGGGCAGAGCCCTCTTCCGCCTGGCGCCGTGACTCGCCGATGGCCAGCTTGGCCAGGCCCAGGAGCAACCCAACCAGGACATCCTCTGCCCTACCCTCTCCCCTACGCAAGGGTGTCCAAAGATGGTAACCAGCTTGGTGGGGATGGTGGCATTGAACGTTGAGCTGCAGCCCGACGTATGTGTTCTCCTTGTCCAAGTGATCCAGTGGAGAGCCAGTGGAATGGATGTCCGCATCCTCCGTTGACCTGTTGTGATGGTAGGCAAACTAGTGGGTCGACGTTCATGTTGAGGCAGGAGTTGATATGAGCCATAACCAACCTCTCAATGCACCTCACCACAATGGATGTTAGTGCCAGCGGTCGGTGGTCAATGAGGTATGTCACCTTACTCCTCGGGCGCTGGTATTATCAATGCCCTCTTAAAGCAGAGGGGAACTTTCTGATCAAAGCCCATTGACCAGAATTGTTCACTCTATTCCTCATATATAGCCTGACCCACTGGGTAAAGATGGCAATGACACTGTCAGGTTTTAATACATTTCCAGCACCTTTGTCATCTCTTTTCCTGGCATTAACACTGTTTTCAAATTTACTGCTAAATTCAGAGGGTTTGTTTTGAGATACATCATGGAAACAGGGCCCTTGGCCTACCCATTCCATGCCAACCACCGATCACCTGTTCTCACTAGTTCTACATTATCCCACCTTCTCATCCACTCCCTGCGATGGATGCGTGCTGAAGTGGGGATACACTGAATATGCGGCCGACTGCGAGTGTGGACGATGGACCATCTCCTGAGCTGTGACATGTTGCATGACACACGCACTGTAAAGGATCTTGCCAACCACGTGGCACTAACATTTGCTCGCTATTGACAAACAGCTGTGTGATGACACAAATAAATAAATAATCCATTCCCTGCAGACTAGAGGCCAATTAACCTAGAAACCTGCACACCTTTGGGGTGTGAGAGGGAACCGGAGCACCTGGAGTAAACCCACGGGGTCACAGGGAGAGCGTACAAACTCCACACAGACAGCATCCCAGGTCAGGATTGAACCCAAGTGTCTGGCGCAGTGAGGCAGTGGCCTCTACCAGTGCACCACTGTGTTGCCTTGAATTAGAGTTGCAGTGCCTTATTGCTGCACAAACCCTGTCTCTATAACTCTGTTAAATACCGCACCACTGTTCACTGAAGGGAAATAATTGTTTCAGTCACTGTTTTATTAAATGTGTTCTCATGTGACAGCTGTTCCCACTACACTCTTTTATCCTTGCTCTGGAAAACATTCACACAAGAGAATAACTAAACATGTTTCTCTACGCCGCTGGTTTGCTGAGAAGTAATCTGCCTTCAATTGACATAAATCCTGCCTCCATTTCACATATCAGTTCCATCTTGGAGAGTCAGCTGGCAAATTCACTGGTGTGTTATCCGTATTTTAATTAGATTTCTGTTATCGTCCTGTTCATTCAGTTTATCATTGGGGCTGCAGGAGAGGAGCAGAGCCGTGAAGATGATGGGCTCAGAGACTGCTCGCAATGGACAGTCATTCTCCTTGTTCTTCCATAAATTACTGACAGCCATGATTGCAGTGAGTGCTTTCAGGACAGGTCACTGACCTGTATCTGACTCATGCAATACCATTTTAAATTTGGGATGGCACAGTGGTGCAGCGATAGAGTTGCTGCCTTACAGTGGTCAGGACCAGGTGCCTTACAGGTACCTTACAGGTGCCTGGTCCATGGGCTTACAGTGCCAGAGACCAGGTGCCTTACAGGTACCTTACAGGTGCCTGGTCCATGGGCTTACAGTGCCATAGGTCCTGACCTATGGAAAGCCAACTCATCCATGCCGACCAAGATGCCCCATCTAAGTTGGTCCCATTTCCCAGCATTTGGCCCTAACCAATGCCTGGGGTGGCAGTGGAGGCAGATGCAATAGTGGCATTTAAGAGACTTTTGGTTAGGCACATGGATATGCAGGGAATGGAGGGACATGGATCATGTGCAGGCAGATAAAGGTTGGTCTTAGCATCAAGTTGGGCACTGACATTATGGGCCAAAGGGCCTGTTCCTGCGCTGTGCTTTGTTCTCTGCTGTTATAATACCTGCCTCAACATCAACATCTTGCAATGGCTCTGCAGCTGTACCTCTTTCAGGGGACACATGTTTGTTCCTTTCCAATTCATCTTTAAGATTCATCCTTAATTAAAAGCAAATGCCTGGTGTGGCGAGTGCAGGTGAGGCAGGGTGTTACCTGTGCTGTTCACTGGTGAAGGAGGTCATGGAAGTTGAGTCATTGTGCTAGAGGTGCTCCTGCCTCGGCCAAGCTCAGGTAAAGTCCCAGGTCACTACCTCGGGTGACAATGAAGCATTGGCACATCTGGTCAGTCTGAACGGTGCACAGAGGCCACAGGGTTGCCATGACATTGATCATTCTTGCCTTTCATGTTAGACACCACGGGGATGATACATTGGTACGTGCTACTAATGAACAGTAGAGCACGGTGGCGCAGCGGTAGAGTTGCTGCCTTACAGTGCCAGAGATCCGGGTTCGATCCCGACTACGCGTGCTGTCTGTACGCAGTTTGTACGTTCTCCCTGTTACCTGCGTGGGTTTTCTCCGGGTGCTCCGGTTTCCTCCCGCACTCCAGAGACATACAGGTTTGTAGGTCAATTGGTTGTGGTAAAAATTGCAAATTGTCCTTAGTGTGCGGCGTGCAGAGATCGCTGGTCGGTGCGGACTCGGTGGGCTGAAGGACCTGCTTCTGCGCTGTATCTCTAAACTAAACTAAACTAAAGCAAACTAAACAGATGGAATGCAGCTGATAAATATTTTCCACTATGACACTGGCATTGGTTAACCAGAGAACCAGGGTTCTCGGACTTGTAATATTGTGTTTTCATGTTGGCTAACTAATTATTTGTCATTATTTTTTTAATGTAATTGCTGGCACAACCCTGCACTCTGCCCACTCAGCGATGGAAGCCAAATACATCATAAATACCTCACAATTTTGTAAACATTCAGATCAGTTTGGTTTCAATGCAAACTGCCCGTGACATTTCTGCTCGAGCCACAATCCCAATTTATAATTAATCCAATCAAGCATTTTGAAGCTTCCGATGAAATACGGCCATTTCCCTCCTCACGGCCCCTGGATGTGATTGAACATAAGTAGAAGAGCGGTGAAGGTTGAATGGGAATGGGGAGTGGGTTTGATTGATGATGGTAATTAAGTCAAGTCGTCTGAGGTTCCAAAGAGGAATTCATTCACACACGCACACAACAAGGGGCACCTTGACAATCTGTGCGCCCACAGCTGATATCTGGCTCTGAGCAGACTGGGTTATTGATAGGATGTTAAACGAACAATAGTGACTGGAACTGGCATTCAATTGGTGAAAATGATTGCTGTTGAGCAAGGATAGTTTAGGTTTTATGGGTAGGAAGGAACTGCAGATGCTGGTTTGCACTGAAGGTAGACACAAACTGCTGGAGTAACTCAGCGGGACAGGCAGCATCTCTGGAGAGATGGGTGACATTTCGGGTTATTTTTAGTTTAGAGATACAGCGCGCAAACAGGCCCTTCGGCCCACCGAGACCACACCAACCAGCAATCCCCGCACACCAGCACATCCTACACACACTAGGGACAATTTACAATTCACATAGATACAAAGATACATCGACAATAGGTGCAAGAGTAGGCCATTGGGCCCTTCAAGCCAACACTGCCATTCAATGTTATCATGGCTGATCATTCACAATCAGTACCCCGTTCCTGCCTTCTCCCCATATCCCTTGATTCCGCTAGCTCTATCTAACTCTCTTTTGAATGCACTGCCTTCTGAGGCAGAGAATTCCACAAATTCACAACTCTCTGTGTGAAAAAGTTTTTCCTCATCTCCATTCTAAATGACCTACCCCTTATTCTTAAACTGTGGCCCCTGGTTCTGCATTCCACTAAACATTGAGAACATGTTTCCTGCATCTAACCTGTCCAATCCCTTAATAATTTTATATGTTTCGAAAAGATCCCCTCTCATCCTTCTAAATTCCAGTGAATACAAGCCCAGTTGCTCCATTCTTTTATCATATGACAGTCCCGCCATCCCGGGAATGAACCTTGTGAACCGACGCTCCACTCCCTCAATAGCAAGAATGTCCTTCCTCAAATTTGGAGACCAAAACAGCACACAACGCTCCAGGTGTGGTCTCACTAGGGCCCTGTACAACTGCAGAAGGACCTTTTTGCTCCTATACTCAACTCCTCTCATTATGAAGGCCAACATGCCATTAGCTTTCTTCACTGCCTGCTTCGCTGCCAAACAACAGATGGCGCCAGGACACCACCTGCCTTATACGAGCTGGAAAGCCCTAAACCACCTCTGCACTGGAGTGGGACGCTCGGACTCAACCTGAAGAAGTGGGGCTTCTCGGACCCTGACAAATGCAAATGTGGAGAGGTACAGACAATGGCCCACCTACTGACTTGCTGTGGAGAGGCATGCACTGCAGACCATCTCTGCAGAGGCACAGATGTGGCACTGGCTGTGGCAAAGCGATGGCACAACGTTGTCTGACACACGAGCGAAAACTGCCTGTTGTACCTGCATGCTTCCTTTCAGTGACTGATGCACTAGGACACCCAGGTATCATTGCACGTCCCCTTTTCCTAACCTGACACCATTCAGATAATAATCTGCCTTCCTCTCTTATCCCTTCTTGAACTTTGCGTCCCATTAATTCGGGTGTCTTTCGTAACTTCTCCTGAACTCTCTTCCCGGTTGAACCAAAGCCAATTCACCAACAAACCTGTACATCTTCGGAGTGTAGGAGGATATCGGAGCACCCAGACAAAACCCACATGATCACAGGGAGAATGTACAAACTCCGCACAGACAGCTCCCGTTGTCAGGACCGAACCCGGGTCTCTGGCACTGTGATCCAGCAATTCTACCGCTGCGCCACCGTGCCAATCCAGATGTTAAATCTGAGCTTGGAAAGGGGGCAAAGCCAATGTTCAGTTCTCAGTTTGAAGCTGAATATGGAAAAGGGGGATGGATATGTGGAGGGAATGTTTCCGGACAGAGTCAAATGGATTACTTAGTCATCGATGGTATTGATGTTCTAGAGTGGGACAGTTCAGGATCAGGACAATATGCACGTTCTCTTGGACTGAATTGTGCTGAATGAGGGGGTTGAGAGATTCTTAAATTAGATGGCAATTCATGGGTGAGAAATAAAGAGCTAAACAATAGCTTTGACTGCTCAGCCTAGTTGCTGCTGTGTCAGTGTTGAGCACTGGGGAGGTACGGGCCAGATTAGAGAGGTTGTGTGTTGTTTGAGTGTCAGCTGGGCCTGTCATTATCTCAGACAAACATCAACACTGTGTGAATCTCTCTGTTCGAGTGCTGTGCTCAGGAATGTGTGTCTGCTTTGCATATAACTGGATCCTGACCAGTTTGCAGCTATTGAAGATGGACACAAAATCCTGGAGTAACTCAACGGGACAGGCAGCATCTCTGGAGAAAAAAGATGGGTAACATTTCAGGTCGGGACCCTTCTTTAGACTGGCCAGTTTGAAGAAAGGTTCCAACGTGAAACATCCAGTCTGCAGAAAGAACCCGAACCGAAACGTCACCCATTCTTTTTCTCCAAAGATGCTGCCTGACCTGCTGAGTTACTCCAGCACTGTGTGTCTATCTTCAGTATAAACCTTGTCTGCAATTCCCATCTCCATACTTGATAGTTATTTGGTTCGTAAAGATGGCTGGCCCTGGTATACATTGATTCATTCCCCTCCCCCCACACACACACAGCAACAATCGACAAGAAGCAAGCCAGACCTGCAGTGGGATGTGCCTGATGAATTTCTGTAGTGAATCAGCAAATGGTCAATAATGAATATTAGACCAGCAAAATCTATGGTTCAATCAAACATTGCTGTAAATGAACAGTGCTCTGTAAATTACCTTTCTGGTAATGGCCCTGATAGCAGCATCACTCTTATGGTTTCAAACAATCGCTGACCTGAAGAATGGTCCCAATACAAAATGTCACTTATCCATGTTCTCCAGAGATGTTGCCTGACCTGCTGAGTTATCCGGCACTCTGTGTAACATCACCCATCCACGTTCTCCAGAGATGCTGCCTGACCCGCTGAGTTACTCCAGCACTCTGTGAAACGTCACCTATCCATGTTCTCCACAGATGCTGCCTGACCCGCTGAGTTACTCCAGCACTCTGTGAAACGTCACCTATCCATGTTCTCCACAGATGCTGCCTGACCCGCTGAGTTACTCCAGCACTTTATGTCGTATTTTGAAAATATCTGCAGTTCCTTGTGTCAAGAGTCAAGAGAGTCAAGAATGTTTATTGTCATATGTCCCAGACAGAACAATGAAATTTAACTTGCAGCAGCACAACAGGCAGTGGCTCAGCGGTAGAGTTGCTGCCTTACAGCTCCAGAGACACGGGTTCGATCCTGACTACTGGTGCTGTCTGTATGGAGTTTGTACATTCTCCCTGTAACCTGGTGGGTTTTCTCCGGGTGCTCCGGTTTCCTCCCACACTCCACAAAGACGTACAGGTTTGTAGGCTAATTGGCTTGGTAAAATTATAAATTGGCCCTATGGTGTGTCGGATAGTGTGAGTGTGTGGGGATCACTGGTCGGCACAGAATCGGTGGGCCAAAGGGCCTGTCTCTGCACTGTATCATTAAACTAAATTAAACGAAACAAAATATATAAACATAGTACTCTGTAAACAATATAATAAATGAAATAATGTTTATGAAAAAAATAAATAAAATATATATATACATGCACAAAATAGAATATATATATATTGTACATACATACATAGACACACACGCACATATACATGTGTGTGTATGCTTATATATACTGTATACTGTATATTTACTGTATATATATGTTCTGTATATCATATCATCATCATATCATATATATACAGCCGGAAACAGGCCTTTTCGGCCCACCAAGTCCGTGCCGCCCAACAATCCCCGTACATTAACACTATCCTACACCCACTAGGGACAATTTTTTACATTTACCCAGCCAATTAACCTACATACCTGTACGTCTTTACATACGTACACACACACACACACACACACACACACACACACATTCATTTAGTCATGCATGCATTCACATTCACAGAGAACTCTACCCAAAATATGTAGGTAGGAACTGCAGATGCTGGTTTAAACCGAAGATAGACACAATATACTGGAGTATCTCAGCTGAAGAAAGACACACTCCAGCTTTTTGTGTCTTTCTACCCAAAATATCCGTTCTGTGAACTGTTGCTAGCAAAGCAGCAGAATGGGACCTCCATCTGCTCACTCGATCAGCGTTGTTCTCCTCAGCTCCTCCATTGCTGTACAGATTGTTAATTAACGTGCCACTTTAGTAAAGCCGTGAGTTCTGGTGCTGCCTTCTGAAGCTGCCAGAGTGCCGGGCGATACGGTTGAAACAGAGTTCAAGGCCAGTCCGTTTCACACACAGCCTATTGTCAGGCGTCGCGGGGGCAAACCAACCGCATCCACCTTGTGTTGTCGCGTGGGATCCTGGTCTCTTCAGAGGATGGTGTGAGAGAGATATTAGAGCAATCCAGTTGTAATCCCTCTCACCCGACAGTGAGAGCAGTGCATGTGTTGAGATGAACTTACATATGTGCAAGAGTTCAGAGTTTAACCTTCAGAGATACAACATGGAAACAGGCCTTTTGGGCAACTGAGGCCACGCTGACCATCGATCACACATTCATACTAGTTCTATGTTTTCCCACTTTTGCATCCACTCCCTACACACTAGGTGTAGAAAGGAACTGCAGATGCTGGTTTAAACCGAAGATAGACACAAAAAGCTGGAGTAACTCAGCGGGACAGGCAGCATCTCTGGAGAGAAGGAATAGGTGACGTTTTGATTTCTTCAGATTAGGGCCAATTTACAGAGGCCAGTTAACCTACAAACCCGCAAGATGAAAGGAATGGATCTTTCTAAACATGTGAAAGGATTTGGCAGCAGGAGACGAGCGAGGGATTACACAGTGACCATATTGTGGGTTGATATGATGCACTACAATGGCAACTTATGGAGTCCACTGTTAGGTGAACAGTGATTAATTCCCATTATTATCTCAGATTATTTTAACCCAGGTAATCTTAATCTGGTCTGCATCCCAGGGTACTCAAGGAGGTGGCTCAAGAAATCATGGACGTATTGGTGATCATTTTCCAATTTTCAATAGATTCATGTTCAGTTCCTGTGGATTGGAGGATAGCTAATGTTATCCCACTTTTCAAGAAAGGAGCAAGAGAGAAAACGGGGAATTATAGACAGGTTAGCTTGACATTGGTGGTGGGGAAGATGCTGGAGTCAATTATTAAAGAGGTAATAACGGCGCAATTGGATAACGGTAAAAGGATTGGTGCAAGTCAGCATGGTTTTATGAAGGGGAAATCCTGCTTGACTAATGTTCTGGAATGTTTTAAGGATGTGACAAGTAAAGTAGATAATGGGGAGCCAGTGGATGTAGTGTACCTAGACTTTCAGAAAGCATTTGATAAGGTCCCACACGGGAGGTTGGTGAGCAAAATTAGAGCACATGGTATTGGGGGTAGGGTGTTGACATGGATAGAGAATTGGTTGGCAGACAGGAAGCAAAGAGTAGGAATAAACGGGTCCTTTTCAGAATGGCAGGCAGTGGCGAGTGGAGTGCTGCAAGGCTCGGTGTTGGGGCTGCAATTATGTACTGTTAATGATTTAGATGAAGGAATTAGAAGTAACACTAGCAAGTTTGCAGATGACACAGAGCTGGGTGGCAGTGTGAACTGTGAAGAGGATGTTAGGAGGTTGCAGGTTGACCTGGACAGGTTGAGTGAGTGGGCAGATGCATGGCAGATGCAGTATAATGTAAATAAATGTGAGGTTATCCACTTGGCGGCAAAAACAAGGAGGCAAATTATTATCTTAATAGTGTCAGGTTAGGTAAGGGGGAGGTGCAGCGAGACCTGGGTGTCCTTGTACGCCAGTCACTGAAAGTTGGCGTGCAGCTACAGCAGGCAGTGAAGAAAGCTAATGGCATGTTGGCCTTCATAACGAGAGGATTTCAGTATAGGAGTAAAGAGGTTCTTCCAGCATCTGCAGTTAAACCAGCATCTGCAGTTCTTTCCTACTCTTGAATAAAATAATTTTGTACGGATTTCTGTCAGAAAAATATGTTTTCTTTCTGGCGGAATCTCCAATCTCCCTCAAACTTGCCCCACATGCCAGAGACCCAAGTTTGATCCTGACATTGGGTGCTGTCTGTCTCACTGGTCCACCCCAGTCATCTTCTCTCCTCGCCACCACAATCTCACTTGCCATAACCCTTCCAGCATGACCATGTCTCATCCCCAACAATCATCTGCACTCACCTCACCATCTCATCCCATGCAATCTTCACTTCTCAATCACCCACCAGTTCAACCTGCTACATGTTCCCCCTCTGACCGGGTGCTCTGGTTTTCTCCCACATCCCAGAGACATGCAGGTTTGTGGGTTCATTGACCTCTATGTAGGAAGTGGATGCGGAAATGTGATAACGTAAGGCATGGTTCACATGGGTGATGGTTAGGGTTGCCAACTTCCTCACTCCCAAATATGGGACAAGGTGACGTCACCTCCCCGCGTCCCCACGTGACCTCAACCAACCAGCGGCCACGTGCTCCCGCTCCACCAATGGCAGGCCGCATGCGCTGGTCTGGAAGCTTACCCCAGGGATCTCACTCCCCAACTTGGTCCGAGTTCAAGTGTGAGTGGGCAAATTGTGAAGGGCAAAGTGTTGTTATACGGGGATGTGCAACTGGTACTTGGTTAATCAAGTAAAATGCATGTGTTAATTGGTTAAAGTAAGTTACTTTCCTTTATTATTGGTAATAATGACAGGAAGGATTAGCTCCTTTCCAGTGAGCAATAAAGTAAAGTAAAAATAAAATAAAACAAGTTCTGCTTGTCTTTGTTTTATTTTACTTTCTACTTTATTACCAATAATAAAGCAAAGTAAAAAGTAACATAAAACAAGTTCTGTTTGTCACTAGGAAGGAGCTAACCCTTCGGATCATGACTGATCTTCCAATGACACTGTACAATTCACCAGTTATAGGCCTGTTCTGATGCCTCCAGTCAAATATAATCGTACAAACATTATTACACTTTGCATACAAAGCTGTGTAGATGTTGATTTTGCGCGATGATGTGAGCCAGTTTCTTTCTAAAGATCTTGCGTTTGCTACCACCTACTTTATACAGTTGTACACGACTAAAAAACTACATTTTTCAAAGATTTTCTGGCTCCCTCCCCAACCCCACTGAAGTTTTCTGATGTGTTTATATCAATTTGATGTCTTTAAAAATAAATCGGGATTTATTAACAAGACGAGAGAAAGTAAATCATGCAATGTGATCTCTAACACGTTGGCAGAGCTCCTGGAACTTTGTAATAAGAAGCAGAATGTGACTTTTTAGTCCTGGTGACGAGGAAGCAGCGGTTCTTCATTGCAAAGAATTTATTTTAACTGGCGTGAAATAAAAACGAGGAAATATCATCTGAAAGGATTTTTTAGATGAGAATAGTGGACCCTTGGATTAGAGATCCAGGGGTCCTGGGAGGTGGTACTGTTGGTAGAGTAGAGGCAGTAGATCCTTCCCATTAATAAATAGGTTAATATTTATAATAACAGATTAATATTTATCATACCAAAAATAGAATACGTCCAAAGACGTACAGGTATGTAGGTTAATTGGCTGGGTAAATGTAAAAAAAATAAAAAATTGTCCCTAGTGGGTGTAGGATAATGTTAATGTACTGGGATCACTGGGCGGCACGGACTTGGAGGGCCGAAAAGGCCTGTTTCCGGCTGTATATATGTGATATGATAATATGGGAGCAGGAAGATTACCCAGGAACTGCACAAAGTGTACAAAGGGGTGGCACGGTGGCGCAGCGGTAGAGTTGCTGCCTTACAGCGCCAGAGACCCGGGTTCGACCCTGACTATGGGTGATTGTCTGTACGGAGTCTGAACCTCCCTGTGTCCACGTGGGTTTTCTCCGGGAGAATCGGTTTCCTCCCACATTCCACAAAGGTTTGTAGATTTTATTAAATTGTCAATTGTCCCTAGTTTGTAGGATAGTGCTGGTGTACGGGGTGATTGCTAGTCGGTGCAGACTCGGTGGCCAAAGGACCCGTTTCCACACTCTATCTCTGAACTAAACTAAAGTCTGACCAAGAGCACTGGGTGCCAACGTTCTCACTCCCAAATAAGGGACAAAAGGTGAAGTCCCACGTGACCTCACCCAGCCAGCGGCCACGTGCTCCCGCTCCACAAATGGCGGCCGCCTGGGCCGGGAGGCGGGTTGCCATGCAACCTCTGCTAGGCGAACACTCTTGGCCCCACTCCCTGAACACACTCTGTTAGCCTAGTGTCCGGGCCTACAACGCCACCCGGGCCTAATACGGGACAAGGGCGGTCCCGTACGGGACAAACCAACTTAGCCCAAAATACGGGATGTCCCGGCTAATACGGGACAGTTGGCAACACTACTGAGCACATCTTAAGCCACCACACTGCAGGAAGTGTGTAAACTACACTTATTTCCCTTGCTCTGCACCCTGCTACATGCAAAGTGCATTTACAAACAACAGCATCCACTTTGATTTGATGGCATTTGTCATGAATTGCACACATCTCCATTTTACAACAAAAACATTAGAGGTGCTATAGACTAGAGAAGAATTTAACAAGGGGTCAGGCCAAGGAAGTCTGGACAAAAAAACCCTTCTCTACAATGGGGGCTGATCTGGAAAATGATGAAAGAGGTTGATAAGGTAAACATAAAGATGTTTTTGCTTATCAGTAAGCCAGGTTCCTTAAATGTATAATGGTGGCAATTAATTTCAATAAGAAATTAAGCCATAACCTCTTCCCTCAGGGAATTCAGTTTAGTTTAGTTTAGAGATACAGTGCGGAAACAGGCCCATCGGCCCACCAAGTCCGCGCCGACCAGCGATCCCCGCACATTAACACTATCCTGCGCACTAGGGACAATTTACATTTATACCAAGCCAATTAACCTACAAACCTGTACGTCTTTGGAGAGTGGGAGGAAACCGAAGATCTCAGAGAAAACCTACGTGGTCACGGAGAGAAGATACAAACTCCGTATAGACAGCACCCGTAGTCAGGATAGAACCTGGGTCTCTGGCGCTGTAAGTGCTGTAAGGCAGCAATTCTACCGCTGCACCACCGTGCCACCCTCTGCTGTTAGTCGTTGTTGCATTCTGAAGATAGGGTAGAGCAGGAGGAAAAATAAAATGAAGGATGTGTAGGACATGGTGAGATGAATTAAGGTGGGAGGCAGCTCATGGGGAGCATAAAGACCAGTATAGTTGTGTGGGGCAGAATGGCCTGTTTCTCCATTGAGATTCGTATGTTTGCTGTAAATTTAATATGGTGCTTCAACTTTTGTAGTGGTTTAGTTAGTGTCATGGAGACATAGTGTGTGGAAACAGGCCCTTTACCCCAACTTACCCACACCGACCAACATGTCCCAGCTACACTAGTCTCACCTGCCTGGTCCATATCCCTCCAAACCTGTCCTATCCATGTACCTGTTAACTGTTTCTTGTGATCAGTCACAAGACTGATGTGATCGTCCCAGCCTCAACTACCTCCTCTGGCAGCTTGTTCCACATACCCATCACCTTTTGTGTGAAAAAGTTACCCCTCCGATTCCTATTAAATCTTTTCCCCTTCACCTTGACCCTATGTCCTCTGGTCCTCGATTTCCCTACTTTGGGCAAAAGATATTGTTCATTTATCCAATCAATTCCTCTCATGATTTTATACACCTCTATAAAATCATCCCTCATTCTCCTGTGCTCCAAGGAATAGAGACCCAATCTACTCAGCCTCTCCCTATAGCTCACACCCTCTAGTCCTGGCAACATCTTTGTAAATCTTTTCTGAACCCTTTCAAGCTTGACAATATCTTTCCTATAACATGGTGCCCGGAAATGAACACAATACTCCAAATGCGGTCTCACCAACGTCTTATACAACTGCAACATGACCTCCCAACTCCGATACTCTATACTCTGACTGAAGGCCAATGTGCCAAAAGCCTTTTTCACCACCTTATCTACCTGTGACTCCACCTTCAAAGAACCATGCACCTGCACTCCCAGATCCCTCTGCTCTACAACACTCCCCAGAGGCCTACCATTCACTGGGTAGGTCCTGCCCTTGTTAGATGTTAGACGTTAATCTCTATATTTTCCTGGAACTCCTGCTACTCTTTCTAAACTAATGCCTTTAAGTTTTCAATAAAACTGAAAACATTTTACAGATAACACCTTTAATGTCCATGTCGTGATTGTCCATAACGCAAAGCTATGTCATCGGCACTTGCAGCAAGAAACACAAGTTGAAGAGAATTAATTTATGTGTTAATTTACTTACTTTCCCCCCCCCCCCACAAATTCTGTGAGAGAAAATTGTATTGTGTATCTCAAGTTTACAGGTAGTGGTTTGCCAATTCTGTAAGGTGAATTTCTTGAACTGGAATGGCTGTATGTGAGAATTGCCAGTCCAGGTTTATAAACTCTGTCGTCATCAAAAGCACAACAATCTGACCAAAAGGAAACTTGGGGAAGCTTTGCATGTTCTTGGTCCAGCAGGACATAACTGCCCAACTTGGTATGCAGTGGATCATGCATAAACCAATGTGAGGAATAATCCTCTTTAACCTTGCCCTTATTCATCTACCTATGGCAGATATACCAGTGCATTTGCTTCAATTTCAGTCTCTCTTTCTAAACGTGCAGTTTTAACCTGCAGACCAAAGTCAACACAGCATCTCTCTCAGACGGCACCTTACATGGAGAGCTGTGTAAGGGAAAGGCAGGGTGGGGGTAGAATGAGGAGACATGAGGGTGGAATGAGCAACAGATAGGTTTAAGATGAAGGGGAAAAGATTTAATAGGAATCTGAGGGGGTAACCTTTTCACACAAAGGGTGTTGGGTGTATGGAACGAGCTGCCAGAGGAGGTAGTTGAGGCAGGGACTATCCCAACCTTCAAGAAACAGTTAGACAGGTACATGGATAGGACAGGTTTGGAGGGATGTGGGCCAAATGCGGGCAGGTGGGACTATTGTATCTGGGACATGCTGGCCGGTGTGGGCAAGTTGAGCCCGTCCTGTTTCGTCACTGTATCACTCTCTGACTATTTTGATTCTCTGATCACACAATGCAGCCCGTTGTCGAGTACAGTGAGAATGACAGCTCCTTGTTCATCTGTTTTGCAGGGCTTTGGGTGAGGAGTGGGACCGGGATGATCATGAAGGATGGGAGCCAGTTCACCTGGGTGTATCGCGCCCCACAGCTGGGTTACTGGGCAGCAGCTCTGCTTCCCCTCAGCCAAGGTAAGTGAGCTAGCCTTGTCCAAATTTACCCTCAGTAATCAGGGAACCACTAGTATCCGTGAGCCATGGGGCTGTCAACTTCCAGGCCAGGAGGCCGCCATTGGTGGAGCGAGAGCACGTGGCCGCTGGCTGGTGAGGTCACGTGGGGCGCGGGACAGTGACGTCACCCTTTGTCCCGTATTTGGGAGTGAGGAAGTTGGCAACCCTACTAATACGGGGCAAGGGCAGTCCCATACGGGACAAACTAATTTAGCCCAAATTACTGGATGTCCCGGCTAATACGGGACAGTTGGCAACTCTAGTGAGCCGATCTGAACCCAGACATTTGTTTCTGAGCAGTTCTTGCGATTGAATCTGATGGTGATGTGGCGTTCTGGTGCACTGTAATGTATGGTCCTGTGGTTTACCCACAGCAGCATTGCCAAGTTTTGTCAGGTGTCGAAAAAATGAACCACTGGACCTCCTGCATCTATGGAGACGTTGTAACAGCCCTCTCTCCCTGGACAGACGAAGGCTGCCCTCTCTCCCTGGACAGCCTTCAATTTGGATGAAGGGCCTAACCAAAATAAGAAGGATATTCTAACATAACAAGTATCAATGTTTGGACTTAATAGCAAATGGAACTTGTACTAATAGAGTCATACATTGTGGAAACAGGCCCTTCGGCCCAACTTGTCCACACTGACCAATATGCTCCATCTACACCTGCCCGCACTTGGCCCATAACTCTCTAAATGCACCTGTCCTATCCATGTACCTGTCCAAATGTCTTTTATAGGTTATGATAGTACCTACCTCAACTACCTCCTCTGGCAGCTCGTTCCATATACCCACCACCCTGTGTTGAAAAAAAAGGCTTCTATTAAATCTTTCCCCCCTCACGTGAAACCTATATCCCCTGGATCCCGATGAGCAAAAGACTCTTTAAGATCATCTGTCATCCTCCTGCGCTCCAAGGAATAAAGTCCCAGCCTGCTCAACCTCTCCCTACAGCTCAGACCCTCGAGTCCTGACAACATCCACCTAAATCTTCTCAGCACCCTTTTCAGCTCGACAACATCTTTCTTATAAAATGGTGACTAAAACTGGGCATAATACTCTAAATGTGGCCTCACCAACGCCTTATATATCTGTAACACGACTTTGCAACTTCTATACTCCATACCCTGACTGATGAAGGCCAGTATGCCGAAAGCCTTTTTAACCACCCTAACTACCGATGATACCATTCAAGAACTTCTTACTTACCTAGCATCCTGAGGGCCATCCCAAATCAGTTGCAGCTAATCATGTACTTTTTAAAGTGTAGTCCTTGGTATAATTTTTAATAAATGGCCGCATAATGCTCAGCAAGGTCCTACAATAGACAATAGACAATAGGTGCAGGAGTAGGCCATTCGGCCCTTCGAGCCAGCACCGCCATTCAATGTGATCATGGCTGATCATTCTCAATCAGTACCCCGTTCCTGCCTTCTCCCCATACCCCCTGACTCCGCTATCCTTAAGAGCTCTATCTAGCTCTCTCTTGAATGCATTCAGAGAATTGGCCTCCACTGCCTTCTGAGGCAGAGAATTCCACAGATTCACAACTCTCTGGCTGAAAAGGTTTTTCCTCATCTCCGTTCTAAATGGCCTACCCCTTATTCTTAAACTGTGGCCCCTTGTTCTGGACTCCCCCAACATTGGGAACATGTTTCCTGCCTCTAACATGTTCAACCCCTTAATAATCTTATACGTTTCGACAAGCAGCAATGAGGTAATGATTATTGTTGGTTGAGCTCAGGGTAGCGGGGAACTCAGTTCTTTCATATAATGCCCCAGGGTCTAAGGTGGTTTAACATTGGGTCTGAGGGGTAGGACCTCTGGCAGTGCAGCACACTGTCAGTACTGGTGAGACGTCAGCCTGAAGTCTGGGCTGAGGTATCTGCAACAATGTTTGAGCGGCTGATTCTGAGGCAGAGGGCCAACCCACCCAGACATGGCTGAAGCCCCGAGTTAAAGGGACCGCTTCATCTGTTCAACAGCATTGCACTGATTCTTCATATACATTGATTCACATTCCTACTTGATCTCCCACTGGCTCAGCACTTCAACTCCCCCTCCCATTCCCAATCTGACCTTTTTGTCCTGGGCCTCCTCCATTGTCAGAGTGAGGCCCAGCGCAAATTGGAGGAAATGCATCTCATATTTTGCTTGGCTAGTTTACACCCCAGTGGTATAAACATTGATTTCTCTAACTTCCGATAGCCCTTGCTTGCCCTCCCCATCCCCTCCCCCTTCCCAGTTCTCCCACCAGTCTTACTGTCTCCGACTACATTCTATCTTTGTCCCACCCACTCCCCTGACATTAGTCTGAAGAAGGGTCTTGACCCGAAACTTCACCCATTCCTTCTCTCCCGAGAAGCTGCCTGACCCTCTGAGTTACTCCAGCATTTTGTGTCTACCTTCAATTTAAACCAACATCAGCAGGTTTCTTTCCTGCAGCATTGCACTGTTTGTTCTGAAATAAGTATTTGCCAATTTTACCATAATAAAGCCCAGTTGCTCGTAGCAACTTGAAGTGGGGTTCTGGCAGAATGACAGAATGTCATTGTGAAGGAACTGTCAGATCACTGAATTCTCAATGATTTGCCAAGTCCAGAGAAAGTGTTTAAAACTTTTAATTAAGGCACAACGGTTAAACAGCATCAGAGCAGGTGGGGGGTTGGGGAAGGAAGGGTGGGAGGAGGGGAGAGAGGTGGGAAGGGGGGAGAGGGGAGGAGGGGAGGGAGTGGGGAGGGAGGGTAGGGGGGAGAGGGGTGGTGAGGAGAGGGTGCTGCACCAATGCAGGCAACCCTGGGGGGGAGAGGGAGTGGGGGAGAAGAGGGGGGGAGGGGGGATGGAGGGGGAGGAGGGGAGGGAGGCAGGGGGGAGTGGGGGAGGAGAGGGTGCTGCACCAATGCAGGAGTAGTTTAGGCCCAACAGGTTTACTTGGTCTAGTTACAACTAAAAGACTAAAGTGAACATAACTAGTAGGCAAAAGACACTGGACATTGAACTAACACTTTCACACAGAGCACACTGCTGAAGAACAGGCTTCCTTATCTACAGAGGGTGATTGAGATGTACCAAGCACCCTTGCATCAAGAAGGGCTCATTGTTCACAGTGAAGATAAACACAAAGTGCTGGAGTAACTCAGCAGGTCTGGCAACATCTCTGGAGAAAAAGGATGGGTGACATTTATTTTTCAGGACCCTTCTTCAGTGTGAAGGTCAGGGGGTGGAAACTAGAGGTTAGAAAAGGCCAGAACAAAGTAAGGCCGGCAACAGATGACCAAGGAAGGGTGGAGCCCACAATGGCCCATTGTTGGCTGGGGAAGAGGTGACAAAGGGATACAAGGATGAGAACAGTGGAACATTGGATGATTAGGGTGGGGGAGGGGGGGGAGGGGAGAAGGAAGGCAGGGGCTATTTAAATGAGAGAAATCAACGTTCATGCTACTGGATTGTAAACCGCCCAAGTGGAGCACTCATTGTTCACCATTCTGTTTAGGTTTCTCAACAGTTGCAATCTTGCAAATCTTGAGAATTGCCCTTTGCAGGGACTATCGCAATGTTTAAGATTCATTAGACAGGTACACGGATAGGACAGGTTTAGAGGGACATGGGCCAAACGCAGGCAGGTGGAACCAGTGTAGATGGGGCGTGTTGGTCCGTGTGAGGGGGTTGGGCCAAAGTCATACACTGTGTGGGGATGATTCTATGACTCTAAGGCAGTGATCCTTGAGAAGAAGTTATGATCTTGAACTGAGGAAGACCTTCTGGTGAAGGTACTTTCACGGTGCTGTCAGGCAGTGAGTTCCAGAAGTTGGACGTGGTAATGGTGAAAGAATGGTGATATTTCCCGAGATCACGATGGCATGTGTCATGGACCTGAGGGTGGGCTGGCGGGATGGGAAAGGTGGTCAGAGTGTGTGTTGGGTAGTCACGTCAGCAGGAGGGTTGGGGGAGGGCTACGTGGGGGACTGGTGAGGGGTTAGGGGGCTGCGATTAGCAGTATGGTGGGGGGTTCTTGGAGTGCACAGCAGCATGCTGCTACGTGTGCTTGGCAGCTGGGAGAGTCCCGCCAACCCTCTCGCCTGTCATTAATAAACTGAGGAGCTGGGCTGGTGTTGGCTGAGTTTCGTGGGTAAGTGAAAGGGCCGTATTCAGAGACGAGTCAATGGTTTTGTCATGAGATTAGCAAATGGGGTGGGTGAGTGTCAGTAAAGGGTTCAGGTGGGTTTCACCACCTTGGTGGTTGTGTGGGGCTGGGAGCCAGGTAGTTACAGGGGAACAGAGAACTGTACATCTCCATATTTCTGGTTTCCTTCTCCGCCAACTCAGTCCCAAAGAAGGGACTCGACCTAAAACGTCACCTATACCTTTTTTCCACGGATGCTGCCTGACCCGCTGAGTTACTCCGGCACTTTGCCACACTGTTGCTGTACAGCACAGCAATAGGCTCTTCCATCCTCAATGTCTAATCCTGTTGTGTCCTTTGACATCCGACTTCATCGTCTGTAACTCCCCACTTCTTGTGTCGTCTGAAAACTTACCAACCCACCGATCGACATTGTCGTCCAACTCATTTACACATCACAAACAACAGATCCCACCACCCATCCCTGCGGAACACCACTGTTCACAGCCGTCCAGCCAGAACAACGCCCTTCCACCATCACCCTCTGCATTCACCACTGCTTTACACAGAGGAGACCAAACATGCATCCTCTGCATCTTCATCTTAACCATCATAATAACAATCATAATCGTAATCATACTTTACTAGCCAAGTATGTTTGGCGACATACGAGGAATTTGATTTGCCATTCAGTCATACCAATAAAAAGCAACAGAACACACAAAATGCATTTTAACATGAACATCCACCACAGTGATTCCTCCACATTCCTCACTGTGATGGAAGGCGAAAACAAAAGTTCAATCTCGTACCTTCTTTGTTCTCGTGCAGGTGGGGGCCTCGAACCTTCCGTTGACGGGACGATCTTGACTCCCGTAGCCGGCAGTCGGGCCCTCCTCATCGGGGCGATCAAGCT